>NC_092051.1:50243115-50547623 GCF_003086295.3 Arachis hypogaea
CTATCATTTGCTTATAATAGGCATTTTTCACTGTAAAACATATCTAAATATCAAGTTTATTATTGAATTATTATCATGAATCTTAATAAGCAATATTAATTTTTAAGATAAAATATTTTTTTGTACCTAATATTTAATTTTATTTAATCTTATTTCTAACGTTTACAATTAGTTTTAAAATTATCTGTGAATGTTAACTCCATCTAAAACATTAGAGACAATTAAAAACGTCTAAGAGCTTTGACACAAATTGAAAATGTCAGAGACAATTAAATGAAATTAAATGTTAGATGTATCAAACAAAAAATTGCAAACGCTAATAAAAAATATTTTACCCTAATTTCTATATTTAGTTAAACATATTAGCTCTTTTTTTATTATTATTAATTTATTATTATTATTGAATAGACGGACTTATAGAAAGTATAATAGTGACATTTTAAAAGGGGTGTTGCTTCCAAATTCCCTAGAGTAAATGAAAAAGTTTAAAGTTCACAACATTAAGTGACTAACTGAAATCCCCATGTCCACGAAAAATTTAAAAAGGTGTGCATCTTTCGGTGAAAGTTAACCCGCATACATATGTCCAAACAAATCAGGCCATAAACAAACGCATCAAGATTGCGACAGTAACTGGCATTGAAATGGTAATTTAATCAATTGGCATTCTATAAAGTAGAGAAACTTGACAATTCCTTCAAATTATTTAGATATAGATTATTGAGTGTGTGCTCAAGGTCAAGGACAACAATAATGCACGACGCGTAGGGCCATAATGCATTAATACCCGGAACAAACAAATGGGGTCGCTGGATTGGAGCTTTTGAACCATTAAGGGTGACAAAGATCGAATGTTTTCCAAACAAAAGAAATATATCTAAGCATTGTTGAATTATAATCGGCCTCTACCTCTCTCTTACCCAATCCCATATCACTGCATTTTGATTCTTTTCATATTTATTCTTGGGTGCCTTAGTTATTTGATTGATGTGAAGTGAAGATGATGCTGGCCCCAACAAATGCAACTCCAACCTATCACAATGCATTTAACTAAAGTAGTCTTCTCTCTCTCAGAACATATGCGAAACATATTTTCTATCTGATATTAACATCACTTCCGAATGAATACATTTCTTCCATGGAAAACTATGCTTATGATTGAGACGTGTCACTGAAGGTTATAAGGATAAGAGAATTCACTTTTGTTTACTAAGGTATTTGTCTCCTTGCATATGGAAACATGGAAATAAACAAAATTAATTGGAGTATTACAGGCGGTTTTCTTCCTAACAAATTCATTTCATACTTTTCAATCTTTCATTCACTTATAGTTTTCATTGCATATTTACAGTAAAACGAACAAAGCATACATAGGCTCTATCCAAAATTGCAAATCAATAAATATCTGCTGCTCTAGGTTAAGGACAACCTACATTTTTCTCGGGTTCATATGATTATAAAACAAAAAGAACTCCATTTTTCTTCAAATATTGCAAAATAAAATTACCTTTTCACAAGACTTTGGTGTAGAAAAGTTGCAATGTCGTCTCACTCAAACAGCCAAGAATTCCACAGCTCCGAGAGTACCTAATATCACGAGCCTGAGCAGGCAGTTTGAATCGTTGGTTGACGCTAAAAGAAGGCAGCTCATGCAAGATCAATTCAAACGTTGCTTCATCTACAGCTGCAAACAAACTTCTTTGACCCTCTATGTCTATAATAGCATGTTTTGGAAATCGAATTTTACTTGGATTGGCATTCGAGAAACCCATCTTTTTGAAATAATCAGTTCCCTGTCTCTTGAATAAGACATGACAGCCCTGCATTCCTGCTCCAATTACTTGAGAAGGAGTGGATGATAGTTGAGAAAGCTGCGTACCCATTGACATGTCAAATTTCGGACGGTATGAAACAACAATGTCATCACTGCTAGGGCAATAGGCAAGGGATATACAAACTCCTTGGTTATCAGTTTCAGGAAGCATGAATGGCCTTCATTAAAAAATTAAAAAGAAAAATCAAAAGGCAGGGAGGCATTAGCACAGTTGATTTAAAAAATAGAGCATAAGATTACTTCCACATGATTAGCATCAACATCATCATCAGACTGCCGGTACCAAATTAATATTATGCAGAGTAAATTTGGTGTAACCCATCATATACTATATCTCATACCAAGCTTTAAATGCTCAGTGAAACATGCAGAAGTTTCCCAGAGTTGAGTATTAATTTATGGTAAAGTAATGCATTTCCAAAACCAACAGAAAGGAAAATTGACACCAACAAAAGAAACATTGGAAGGAATAGAGATGGAGTAAACATTGGAAAAAAAGAATTTTTCCTGACTTCATTATAGCTTAGAAAACAATTCCAGAATAAAAATGAAAAATTTCACAACTGCCCTTCAAAATTGAACAATTACAATTTTGATACATAGCGTCATCTGGAAAAACTTGAGAACAATATTAGGAAATATAAACATATAACTACACCCCACACAACGTAAACAGCATACCCTTCTTCAGAATCAATGTTCCACTGACAAAGGCCAACGGCAGATGCAGATAAGATGGAGTTAGGAAGACATGAAGTTTGCAGAAGAGAATGAACAGTATGAACAGGGTTGCTAGTCAATCCAACTAAAGACTTCATGGGTCCTGCAGTTTGTCGTATATCAAACACCAAGACACAACCATTCTGCAGGACAGATAGATAAATATAAAGATTAGCATTTGAAGTTCCAACATCCCATGAATACAAAACCACAGTGCTGACCTGAAGTCCAGCATACATGTAATGTGAACTGTTGAGATCCCAAGAACACGACCAAGGAGGAACCTGAAAATAATGATAGTAAGACTAAAATCTCACAAAAGGAATAGTGAACTCTAACTTCTGTGACAGTTCAAAGTTCAGGTAATATCATTACTCCATTTGAACAACTGTGTAAAACAGAAATGGAAAGAATTAAAGAAATCTAATAGATTTAACAATTTTCTCATATGTCATTTGAGATTTTGGCTTTGGCAGAACTAAAGAAGGAAATATCCACTTCTTTCATTAGACTCCTAAACAACTGAGAGGAATTCCAGTAATTTACTTGGCTTCTTTGAGTGCCCAGCTAATGGATATTCTTTGTAAAACATGAAATGAGAGATTTGACTAGCTCAGAAGCTCGTGCTATCTCCTTGGGTTTAGTGAGGATATCTTACATTCACCTTCTGAACTCTTCTCTACTATATTTTGATAAAAATGGGAAAAGCTTCATCTACAAGTACTACCGTAGAAAACCACAAAGCATAGTAAAACATAATATTAGCAATAACTTTTGCTTTTGGTACATTACTATCAACAGATTTATTATTACTAATTCATGAAATCAAAATAATGGATCAAAACTTCTACCTGTAGATCATAGTTGACAACAGTATTCTTGCTCTGCACACTGTTATAGCATGAACCACATCAATGACCACATTTTTACCACGTCAGACAACCAATTAGTAATGCAGTCATACCTGAGCACTGATAACATCTTCCCTGTTGAAGCATAGAGGGCTAGGCTTCTATCAGAAGGAGAAATATGTAGGTCTCTAATACCCTCTGTAGTAGAAGGCAATAAGATATCTTCCATATCGAATGGAGGTATCAAGCTCATCTGAAAGGCAGCAAAGCAACGTTTCCATAAGAATTACAGGGAAAGCCTTCATGTAAAGAATATATTAGAGACACATACTATATATCAAATATTTCAAAGTAAAAAAATCTTACTTTAGTTAGAAAGTCTGCTCCACCTATCACCCTTGGCTTTCGTGCAATTAGTAAAATTTGATTGGATACATCCATATCAAATACTCGTGCATCATCCATATTAAATGCTTTCTAAAAAGAGCATAACAACAAAATTTTAAATAAACAGAATAAATACCCTTCTACATAACCAGGTGTAGACAAGACTGTAATAGATAACAGATGTCGTACCTGTAATGCAAAATTGCAAAAAGATGCTTTTACATGGGACTTTAAGCTAAAATTTTGCTCTGCAAGATATATAGCTTGTAAGTCAATGTTCTCAAAAACAATTTTTTTTTTGCCAGGACCTTATGCTTTTTTAAAAGCAAATTAGGACCTATTTTATGAGGTACTCATTTTGAATTCTGGAAGGACCATTACCCTTTTCAGATCTCCACTGATAATCCTGAGTGCCATCTATGAGTTCAAAATGCATTCTCTCCATATCCAGTAGCAGCTGCTCCAAATTAGTATTTCTCAGCAAGACCAAAACTAGAAACTTAAAGTATTTAAAATACATGCACAAGGATCAAAACTGAAATGCTTATACAATTTGCAGTTTCACCCAAATCTTTTATACAGATTCATACTTAAACATTTAGCATGCAATTGTTAAAAACTATGATAGCTATTTTGCAACATGCTTATGAAGTACCCAAAAACTTGAAGATATCAAGTTATTGCCTCCAAGGGGAATAAATGACAAAAGCAAGGATGCTATTTTATATGTTCCATTTTACAACAATAGTGGGCATGAGGAAAAAAGGTACTAAGATATTCAAAAACAAGACACTTAATGAGACATGAACAACTTTGCTCCATGTGCCATAAAAAATAAATTAATAGCATGTACCAAAATAGCGAACCTAATGCGTATAAAAACAGTAGATTCTCAGTGATCAGATGGCAGGTATCATTTACAATTATGGATTATGAATAGGGGATACCGCTTTAAGCTTCTGAATTTCCAGACGGTATGCAGCTTCTCTTTTCCTCCATAGAGCCTCTTTCGCACACCAATCAGCACCCTTAGAACATATTGATAATTGAGTTATTTTCTTAACAAACAATGTTGGAATATTAGCCCCTTAAATTCCAGCAGAATCCAAGCCCAAAAAGAGCAAACCCAGGAATAAGAGAGGTGGAGATTAAAATATCTAGATGGTAGATACATATAGCTAAAAAAACTGCAAGGTCTTTTATTTTGTTACGGTAAAAGCAAGAAAATTTTCACCAGCAGCATGCTACCTTACTTTCCAGCGCAGCACATTTGGCTTCAAGCGACCGAATTTTCTGCCACAAAAGAAGATCCATTTAGACAAATTAATTTCTTAAAGCAACTTCCAAAATTTTTAATGCAAATAGAATCAGCTTTACCTTCTGAGATTCATCATCAACAGTAACTACTTGAGATGCATAGAGCTTCCTCACATCCTTTAATGAGCATTTTATATTGCATTGTGGACACTATAATGAAATAAAATAACACATAAAACAAGAACACTGAATCGTTAATATCTTTATATGCATTTGTATATCAATTTCAAATTTCAAATATCATATGACAATCTATTATCTACAATTACCTTGCCTGTACTTCGTCGCTGTTGAAGCCATCTTTTTATACAAGACATACCATATATGTGTCCACAAGGAAGACAACTGAACCAAATAAAGTACCAAAGAATCACGTCAAGCATACCAATCAACAATTAGTGAGTATGATTTCACAATTAACATATCCAATTAAGTGTAGTGGCGGATGAACCAGATTTGGTGGTCGCCGCTGTTGGTCCAAGCTTCCATACAGATAGGGCAGAAGAGGCCGTCAATGTCAGTGCGGTTCCACTCGCTGCCTTGACTGCCATCAATTGCCAAAGACGAAGACGACGCCTCTCGGCCTTCCGTTTTGCGGCGCTTGTTGCTTACGTCGTCGTCTCCGAAGCTGCTATGAGACTGCGATTCCACGGTGATAACAATTGGCTGTGGATTAGAAGTTGTGGAAGGAGCCACTGGCAAAGCCCTAGGCGATGAATCTTCGTCCTCTTCGTTGTCATCTTCTTCTTCTTCTTCTTCTTCCTCTTCCTCTTCCTCTTCCTCTTCTTCGTCCTCGTCGTCATCGGAGACTCCGTAGTCAGCTGCGGTGACGGTGGCGTGTGGCGGAGGAACATGGTGGTCGAAGGGATTGTCCATGAGAGAGTGACCGGAAAATGAAGTGGATGGGTAGCCCTAAGCCTAAAGTGGGTGATAAGAGCCTGCGAGGAGGGAAACCAACCAGCCAACACACGCTCGGGCGCCAAACTGCCTACTCTCTTCTTTTTGGAATTTCCAATGAAAATTGTACACGGGCTTTTCTTTCTTTAAATTTACCTTTAAATGCTAGACGAAGACTGTTTTAATCACGTGACTAACATTCTCTATTTCTTTTTTTTTTTCAAAGAGACCTTTTAGCCAGACCCAAATAGCCAAAAATGGAGTAGAAAGTGTTTCTAAATCCAAATCCATTTAATTGGAAATTGATTTTGGGTCTGAGAAATCCAAATTCGAAAGTGAGGAAAGGTGGCTGAGGCATGTGATGTAGTGGTAAAGGTATTTGCCTCAAACTATGCCACACGAGCCATACGAGGTTCAAATCCTAGCAGTGGTGGCCAGGTTAGTGTGTGTGAGTGAGTGTGTGAGTGTGTGAGTGAGTGAGTGAGTGTGTGAGACCCAAAAATAAAAACAAAAAAGTGAGGAAAGGAAAATTGAATTGAGAAGAAGCCCACGCGGTTTTGAGTGAGGAGCGAGGAAAAAGAAGCGTGAGAAGGAGGCAAGAAGGAACGGAAGAAGAGAAGAGAATAGGAGAGAAAGAGAAAGGGGGAAAATGGCACGCAGCATAACGTACATAACTGGATCGCAGCTTCTGGCTCTTCGGCGGCAACCCAACATCGCGATCGTTGATGTGAGGGACGAGGAGAGGATCTGCGATGGCCACATCTCTTCCTCTCTCCATTTCCCCAGCGACACTTTCTCCGACAACATGCCTAACCTTCTCCACCAGGTTAAGGGCAAAGACACCCTCGTCTTCCACTGTGCTCTCAGCCAGGTACCCTCTCTCTTCTCTTCAACCCTCATTTATGCCTAACCACTTCACATTTTAGACTTCAATTCCAGTTTTAGGGATAGGTACAGAGTACAGATGCCTCCTAAGCTTAGAATCGCTTATGTGCCAGACTGCACGGTACAGATATCAAACTATTCATTTAGAATAATAACATTAGAAGCCACATACACTTGTAGAACCGTGTTATGCTGGAAAAGTCGTTCTGAGATGATAGATTAGACTATAGAGAAGACTGATGTTAAAGCACATCTGAATTTACTATTCTAAATGTGTGATTCTCCTTTATTAGGATGATCTTCTACTCTTCTTGTTGTAGAATTTCAAATGCGATTTAATTGATTTATTGATCAGCTTCTTATATGCATAACTTGCTTTATAAAAGATTGATCATAGTTCTATCTAGGCTTAGTTATATCTTAAATTGCCATATCAGGGAATAAGATTTCTGTGACATTAGTGTCTTCCTAATTCCTTTACCCATTTTATATAATACCATACCAGAATGTGTCTCTGAGCTGGAATTGGTATGAACTATACTGTATTGTAGGTTCGGGGACCAACTTGTGCTCGAAAGCTTGTCAATTATCTTGAGGAGAGTAAGGAAGATGCCGGGATAAAGAACATCATGGTCTTGGAACGCGGCTTCAATGGTTGGGAAGCTTCTGGCAGGCCTGTTTGTCGCTGCACTAATGTTCCTTGCAAGGAGCATGGGGCTGCATAACTAGTTGGGATAGAATGGAAGCATTGGCCTCATGTGTAATGCGTGCAGCACCTTTTTATACCAAAAAGGAAAATGTATGATGACTACTGTGATTAACGAGTCTTTGAGAAACTCAATTCCCTCTGTGTTGTGCATCGATTCCAATTGTAAGAAATATATCATTGGAGACTGGACCAAGAATAACAAAAATAATATTCCCTTTCTTTGTTTCTCTCTTTCTTTTTTGCTTCCTTAGAGTAGCACTTAACAGAACTAGATGTGCTATTTATGCTTTATACAATAAATCAATACATATCAAATGATTACAGTGTGTATAATGTTTCCGTGTGTAGAGGACGAGATGAATACACAACAAGATGTATCAAACTTTGTTAATATAACTCAAAACTTGCTGTATTCACAAGGGAAAACAAAAATGGGCATTTAGAGTTGGGACTTGAGAGATTCATGAAAATTTTCAATAAATGGGATACAAAGATGTGTTTATAATCCTTAACTATCTCATCTTAATTACACTTGCTTGTTTTAACAGTGGCCGTACTGATATTTTTAGGCGCATCTAAAATGACAACGTTGTCATTTTGCTCTGCTAATATTTTGATCGATCATAACTTTCAAATTTAGGCAAGATGGGACTTGATTCAATGATTCATTGAGAAAAAGAGTAAATTAAAGACGCAACAGATTATCTATAATCTATATCTATAACAATATATAATGGCAAAACAAGTTTTGGTGTCCAAATTTTTTTTCCAATTTTGTCCTTTCTTATCTACCCCACTATATATCAGTTATTCCACGTTAAAAAACTCCCACTATCTCATCTTCTCTTTTACGTTCTCTCTTATTTTGTACATCCACGTAACGTCTATAATTATTTCTTTCTCTCCTTATTCTCTCTCATCTCACCTCACATTACGTTCTATGCATAATAGAATAGAAAAACTTCTTTCATTTCTTGTCCATCTTCTCATGCAAATATAACGTAAAACCTAATATACTTTACTTTCCATAATTAAATATAAGTGTGAAAATATGTTTACATGGTTGTTTTGATTGATTACAGTTGACAACACACCAATGGAAGATTCACATGGAAGTCGTCGACCGACTTGGCAAGACTATGCCAGGCGACGAAGACAAAACATGAGCGAAGAACACTGACAACAACACCTGGCCAGAAGGCGTGCCAGTTATGGAGAGAGTATTAGACGAGGAAAACAAATTGATATATCGAGTGATCCAACACTATTAGAAGATATCACAAATATACCCATAATCGCCGCTCATCAATACTTTGTGTCAAGTACTCTAAGTTATACTTCCAATTAATAAATTTATGTTGTTAGTTTATTATTTAATTTGAATTATTTTCTCTAATATATTCATGTTACTGTATTCTTAGTACCATTTATGTATAATTTATTTACTGAATGTACTCTTAAATTCTCAAAATACAATATTTTCATACTAATAATAAACTTTCTAAATATTCAGATACTCATAATAACAGCGGAGCTGGTTCAAGTAACAGATCAAATGATGATAATATGGGTAACAATTCTCTATATTTAATTAATTAATAATAATATATTTTTTCTTAGATTTTGATTTAATAAACCTTTCATTATAGTCCTAAATAATATTGTTATAAATATGAAGGTTGTAGAAGGATTAGAGAATGGGGGGTTGAATCTATGACCTTTTATATTACTGAAATAACCCTTTAATGCAAGCTTTCAATTCTGATTATGTTTGAACTCAGCAGCGGAAAATTTATGAGACAATTTCGTTTTGTCTCATGAATATCAGAAAACAGAACAGATCAGGAAAGAGAAAAGCTGACACCATCATGTATCCTGGTTTGGTTGCCCTTGTGCAATGCATCCTACATCCAGTCTCCACCACAACAGTGGTAGAATTTCCACTATAGTTATACATACACCAATTTCACAGGATTAACACAATCCTTTCACACTCAAGTTCTAACCTAACTTGACTTGGTTATGCTAATACCTAACTCTTCCTCTTAGTGCTAACCCAACTTAGAAAGGGGTACCTCACAGGTACAAGATACAAGACACAGACTTAACCTAAAGAAATCTGAAATAACTCTATACTTTTTCACTCATGTGTATCTCTCAACCTTTTTCTCTCTTGGCTCTTTCACTGACTCTCTCATTCAGCTTTTTACCTCAAGAAATTACAGAAAAATAAACATTGAAAAGTAAATTACAATCTGCTAAACATGAAGTAGATTGACTCTACAACAGCCTCTTTGCTATGTGATAAACCAGATTTGCTAGCCTCAGATTCAGTTCTTCATTATGGCAGAATGCTCCTTTGACTAAAAAGCACTGTCCAAGTAGATAAACTTCTTCAGAGAGCTCTTCTCAGAACATACACCTCAAGAACAATGGGTATCTCTCCTTAGCTTCTGAATGGTGAGAAATCTTCTTTTGTAACTCCTTGCATGTTACTCAGTTGCTCTCTCCAAGGTCAAACCTTGAGCATTGTGCTTCACCAACTCACTTTTTCACTGTCTTCCATTTTTCCTCAAATTAGGAACTTTGGTTCTGACCTCCTTAGTTTACCAAAAGCCACAAGTCATCATAAACAAATGTTTCCAATGGTAAAACCCTATCTCAGCCATTGAAAACCAACTTGGTCCCCAAGATACACTTGTGACCGTGGATGCACAGTAGTGAAGAGCAGAGATTATATTTCCCATGTATCCCAATATGGAGTGGCAGAGAGTTGAAGATGAAGAGAAGAAAATGAGATGCATGTGGAAGGAAATAAAATCACCTTTAGCTTCTGACCTCTTCTTGATACAGATTGATGTGGGTGATTAGACTTTAACCTTTTTGCTTAAGCCTTCTCTTTCTCGCTTCTTTGGTGAACAACTTAGGGGCTAAGCTTTCTCTCTCTCTTTCTCTGATTTCTGACTGAGACAAGAAAAAGTGAACGTTGTTATGAGAGAAGCAACTTGGAGGGATTTGCTTACTAACGGGCTTGGATCGAATATCCATCAAGCAAGCGTTTGATTTCTTTGGCTCAGCTGGTTTTATTTGCTTTGAATCATTTTGAGCTGTTTAATAATTTATAGCCCACCAGCCTTGTTTCTTATTTTCCATTCAATTGGGCTGCTGTTGTATTGATTTTTGGCCTGCATCACTAAACCAAAATAATAAAAAACTAATTGGGTAAGTAACCCAATAATATAATGTTTGTCATCATCAATTATGTTAGTTAATTTCTTAACTCAACAATCTCTCCCTTGATGACAAACATAATTAAACATTGATCAAAGGAAATGAATTTTAGTAAGGTTAAGAAACTTCACTTTGAATGATGTTGCTTGCTTTTGTGTTGCTCCCCCTTTCCTTTTCAAGGGTAGCTCCCCCTAGATTTATGCTCTTCTTTTTGTTTCTATTTACATTATACTTATAGAGAGCACAATAAAGATCTGCATATAATTCAATTTTGACTAAAGGAGTTTAAGTAACCAGCAACACCAAACCAGCCCAAAATACAACATGTCATATCAGCACTTTTTGACAAAGATTATTTCAGAAAATGATCATGCTTTGATCAAGATATGACATTAAGACTACCATTGATATAACATAAAATCAATTTCCAAATCTTATGCCAAGAAATCACACAACATTATAGCAGCAGCAATCAACATTCAAACATACAAAATAGTAGCAGCAATTTCAAAGATTCACAATCCTGCTACTCATGCGCTATTACTCCCCCTTTTGTCATCAAGGGTGGAAAATAGGCAAATTCAAGCAAAAAACCGCACCATATAACCTGCAAAAAAAGTTAATGCACAGCCTAAAAACACCAGATTAATTTAAAATAAGTGCAACAGTTGTTAAAATATTACAGTCATCCGAAATATCATAAGTAGTTCAAAAGCAACAAAAGAGACAGTATTCATGAGACAAAAAATGAGCAGGCAGCAGCAGCATCATGAGACAAATCTAGGCATTTGAACCAGTTCCCTTCGAATCAGCTTCCTCTTTAGCATCAGTGGCATGTTCTTCATCTTGTTGAAGATTGTCTATGAACTTCATAAAAATAGCCATTCTATCCCTTGAATTCCGGAGAAAATTTTCATGCTTGCTTGCTAGCTTCCTTTGTTCCTTACTTATGGCAATCATGTGATTGGATTGGGAGACAAACTCTTAGACCACGTCCCGAACAACATTCAACAGAGCAGATTTTTGTCCAGTGATATGGAAGTGCCTTCAGTGGAAGGAGGAGGAGAATCCTCTGGAATGAACTCATCATCTTCATCATCTAGAACCACCCTCTCAGATCGAGTAGGTCCTTTTTGCTGTTTCACTGAACCACCCCCTTTTAGATATGAATGTTTTTATAATCCTCATTGGACAAGTCAACACCAAAATGCTCAAATACACAAGTTAGAAACATGCCATAAGAAAGGGCTTTGTCTTCTCACTTCTAACAGAGTCAAACATGTATCTAACCATCAAATAAGCAAATGGAATTTCTGTTTTAGTGAGCAAGCATACAAAATAAGAGTGTCAGTGTAAGATATCCTTTGATATGAACCACTTTGAGGAAGTATGATGTGGTTAACAATACAGTGCAATTGAGTACGTTCATATCATAGAGCTTTGTGAGTGGGTGTAATGCTATCAATCAAGGAAACATATTCACAAATATGAGCCAGAGCATCATTGAAAGAAATACCAACTCCTTCATCCCACTTAACAGAAGTATAAGCACAAGGCCCAACATCAGTATACTTCAAAGAATCACTAATTGTTTCATCATTTAAAATAATGTCTCTGCCCTTAACATAAGAATGAACACTGCCCTCATGATATGTCATGTTAGCATAAAACTCTCTAACTAACAGAGGATAAATAGGCTTTTTAATTTTAAAAAGGTTATGCCAGTCCAAAAATTCTAAGTGTTCAACAAAAGAAAAACCTTTCTTTTTCAGTGAGGGTAAATCAGCAAGAAAAGAGGGACATAGGGTACGGTACTTAATAACTCCTTCATAAAAGTCATTGTTCATGGCAGACCTAAATCTTTGAGGGTTATAGTTGGAGTGAGATGTCATGAAATGGGATTTGTGTGCAAAGGGATTAATGTCTAGTTCTCTAACTGATTTAAGGGGTATTCGAGGATTACCTTTTTGAGAACGCAAGGGAACAGACCTTGTCTTAGGTTGTGTGGGCTCAGAGGTAGGTTCAGGCGCTGCTGGTCGTTTCCCTTTCGATGAGCTCGGCTTTGACGACCCAGGTTTGGATTGAGGTTCCTTTGGAGGTGGCGTTGGCTTGGCTAAAGATGTGTACCTTGACGGGTTCTTGGTACGAGCCATTGGATCAGACCGAGGAGGTGAGGTAGGAGGTGAAGGAGAAGGGGGGTGAAAGTTCGGTTCTGAGAGCGAGTTGAGGGTTTTGGTCTTGCAGGAAGCTTGTGAATCTTTTCACGTGGTGGCTTTTGTGAAATAACTTTCTTCCTCATTTGGTCGGTTTCTGAATTTTGAATGAAGAGAAGCAGTAAAGGTAGTGGGGAGAAACCGACAGGTTGAAGGAGTTATGGAGGGAGAAAAAGTAGTGTTGGTAACTGTACCCAAAAGAAAGTTTCTCAAACCATGCAACTGCATCACCTTCTGATTTGACTTGAAGGGACTTGACATCATAAAGGGAAAGATTTTATTTCATTTAAAATTAAAATAGTAAATTAATTTTAAATTTTGAAAACCCTTTTGGGCTTAGAAAATATAAACCGAATTGAAAACCTTTTTGGACAAAAAGAGAAATCGAAACACACAAGCCAACAAAAACAAACAACAAAAATATGTAGCATTCATATTGGGCCAAGAGGTGGTTTGAATTAAGGAAACATATTGGATCACTCATGATTTGATTTTTGAGGTTGGCCCAGATGATCTTGTTCAAGCAACAAGGCCTTAGAACGTTGATTGAAAGGAACGTTCTTCACTTGCCCATAATTGTCTCATACCTGTTTATGAGACAAAAACTCCAACAAACACATCAGCAACTTTTAAACAAAGAATCATAGCTTAAAATCCTAGACTAGTCCTAAGTATGCAAAATCTGTCCTCAGCTAGTGGTTTAGAGAAAATATCTGCCAATTGCTCTTCTGATTTAACAAATTGAATGCTAATATCCCCTTTTTGAACATGTTCTCTTATTGAGTGAAATTTCACTTCAATATGTTTAGTCCTAGAGTGCAAAACTAGATTTTTAGAAATATTAATGGCACTCATATTATCACACAACAAGGGAATATTTTCAGCATTTAACTTGTAATCAGCAAGCTGTGTTTTTAACCACATAAGCTGAGAACAACAAGAAGAAGCAGCTATATACTCAGCCTCTGCAGTGGATAAAGCCACTGTTGGCTGCTTCTTACTTGACCAAACATTCAAGAACTTTCCAAGGAAGCAACATAAGCCTGATGTGCTCCGTTTATCAACTCTATCACCGGTAAAATCTGCATCACAATAATCAACTGCAGAAAAATCATCAATCTTAGGATACCGAAGACCAAAGTTGGATGTGCCATGAACATATCTAATGATCCTCATAACTGCAGAAAGATGAAATTCTTTTAGTTTAGATTGGAATCTTGAATACATTCCAACACTTTGTACTATATCGGGTCTAGAGAAAGTTAAGTACAGAAGAGAGCCAATCATTCCTCTATACCTAGTCTCATCTACATCTTTCTCAGTTTCTCCCTTATCTAATTTTGAATTAGGGTGCATGGGAGTTCCCATGGGTTTGGCATTTTTCATACCAAATTTCTTAACTAGTTCCTTGGCATACTTCTCTTGATGAATGAAAATACCATTTTCAGTTTGTTTAATTTGTAGCCCAAGGAAAAAATTAAGTTCACCCATCATACTCATGTCAAATTCACTTGTCATGAGTTTTCCAAATTCAGAACAAAGAGATTCATTGGCTGATCCAAAAATATTGTCATCAATATATATTTGGACTAGAATGAAAGAATCATCAGAGTTCTTGATAAATAATGTAGTGTCTGTGGTGCCTTTTTGAAAACAATTTTTCAAAAGAAAAGAGCTAAGTCTCTCATACCAAGCTCTAGGAGCTTGTCTCAAACCATAGAGAGCTTTTGATAATTTGAAAACATGGTTAGAAAGCTCTTTATTTTCAAAGGCAGGTGGCTGCTCCACAAACAGTTCTCTATCTATAACACCATGCAAAAAAGCACATTTCACATCCATTTGATATAATTTAAAACCACAAAACACAGCATAAGCCAAGAGAAGTCTTATGGCTTCCATTCGGGCAACAAGGGCAAAGGATTCATCAAAGTCTATTCCTTCTTCTTGGTCATATCCTTGTGCCACTAGCCTTGCTTTGTTTTTTGCAATGCTACCATCCTCTCCTAGCTTGTTCCGAAAAATCCACTTGGTGCCGGTCACTTTCTTTCCATTCGGCCTTGGAACCAATGTCCACACTTGGTTCTTCTCAAATTCAAGAAGCTCATCTTCCATTGCCTTTACCCAAGAAGGGTCATTAAGGGCTTCTTTGACATTCTGAGGCTCCATTTGAGAGAGAAAGGCAATGTATGTTCCTTCATTTGCCTTTCTAGTTGAAGACTGAGTTTTCACCCCATGTGAGACATCTCCAATAACAAATTCCTCAGGATAATTTTTCAAAAATCTCCATTCACGAGGTCTGATGGACTTGGAGGCAGATTCAGATACCAAGGGATTCTGGGTGCTGCTGGTTTCAGGGTCTCTTTCAGATTCATGAGACAAAATGGAATTGTCTCTTGAATTTTCAGTAGCTGCAGTTTCTAGTTTAGCTTGTCCACCATTTTCATGATTTTGTGCAGTCTCATCATTCTTTTGAGCTTGATTCCCTGCATCACAATCTTCCAAAATACTTTGCACCAAGTTAGTATCACAAAATGTAACATGTATGAACTCCTCAACAATCCTAGCATCTTGATGATAAACTCTAAATGCTTTACTAGTTGTGGAATATCCTACAAACAAGCACTCATACGCCTTTGGATCAAATTTACCCAAATTATCCTTGTTATTTAGAACAAAACACTTGCATCCAAAGATGTGCAAGTAGTCCAAGTTTGGTGGGTAACCTTTCGAAAGTTCATAAGGAGTTTTCTTCAAAAATTTCCTTATGATAGTTCTATTCAAAATGTGGTAAGCTGTGTTAACTGCTTCAGCCCAAAGGAATTTTGAAACATTGCTCTCACAAAGCATGGCTCTTGTCATTTCTTGTATGCTTCTATTTCTTCTTTTCACAATACCGTTTTGTTGTGGTGTCCTTGGACAAGAGAAGTTGTGAGATATTCCAAATTCCTCACAAAGGGATTCAAATAAATTGTTTTCAAATTCGGTTCCATGATCACTTCTTATAGAAGAGATCTTTAAATCCTTTTCATTTTGAATTTTCTTACAAAAGATTTCAAAGGCCGAAAAAGCTTCATTTTTGTGTGCAAGAAATAAAACCCAACCAAACCTAGAATAGTCATCCACAATCACTAAACCATAATGTTTACTACCTAGGCTTTGAGTTCTTGTTGGACCAAATAAATCAATGTGTAACAACTCAAGTGGCCTTTTAGTAGAGATATCTTCCTTTGGTTTAAAAGAACTTTTTGTTTGTTTTCCCATTTGGCAAGCATCACAAGTGATGTCTTTGTCAAACCTTATCAAAGGAAGACCTCTTACTAACCCTTTCTTTACAAGTTTGTTTATTTGAAACAAACTTGCATGGCCCAATCTCTTGTGCCATAGCCACTTTTCAGATTCTTTAGAATGAAAGCAAGCTACATTTTGATTCTTTAGTTCATCAAGGGTAAGTCCATACACATTATTACAACGCTTGGTAATAAAAAGCACTTCATTAGTCTTTTCATTTACAACACAGCATTCAAGTCTTTTGAAAGTCACTAAATATCCTAAATCACACAACTAACTTATACTCAAAAGATTGTGCTTCAATCCACATACCAAAAATACATCATCAATGAAAGTAGAGTGTTCATTACCTACTTTTCCAACAGCAACTATTTTACCTTTACCATCATCTCCAAAGGTCACAAAACCTCCATCATACTTGTTTAGTTTGATAAAGTAAGTTGACATTCCAGTCATGTGCCTTGAGCATCCACTATCCAAGTACCACATATCCTTTTTGTTCTTGGATGCTAGGCAAATCTGCATGAAAAATTTCAAGTAACCTTAGGTATCTAAATTAATTTGGATCCTTTGAAGTTAATCCATCTTGGTTGCCCAAGTGCATTGAAATCACACACAACATTGTAAATTTGGTTTCCTACAATTCTTTTTTCAATGAAGCATTGTGAATATGAATGACCAATTTTTTTTGCAATTAATATAATAATTTTCTGATGCATGTTGCTGAAATTGAGATGAGCTACCATGCTGGAAATGATTAAAGAGCTGAAATTTTCTGGTTTTTGGAAGAGGTGCATTTTTTTTGACAAACTGATTTTTGTTATAATTGTTCCTCTTTGCAAAAGCATTTTCACCAGAATTTTTGAAAACTTTTGGACTTTTCGAAGATGAGGTTTTGTTGTGAAATGGTAGTTTCTTGAAAGCAACCTCATTTTTCGAAATGTACCCCAGACCTGACCTATTTGAAGTAGGTTCGGTTCTTGGTGAAGGCTCAGTTTTACTTGTGTAAACTTCATCAAATTTCTCCTCAAATGAGAGAACATATCCAATACCAGATTTGTTGGATGTGGATTTAGTATTTGATGAAGAAGCTAGAAATTTCATAGAGGAATCATTAAAAGCTGCACTTTCCTTGGTTATATAACCTAAACCAGATTTTTCAAACAATGGTCTTTGGCTTGCAAGTAATTTGTCCAAGTTACTAGAACTTTGAGAAAATTTTGCTAAGTCACCATTCAGCCTTTTAATCATATCATTTAGCTTTTATTTTCAGCAATTAACTCTTGAGAAGGATCCACAATGTGCTTTCCTTTTAATTTTTCAAGTTTATATTTTAGAAATATGTTTTCTTCAATAATGTCCAAAGCATATTTAGTTTCCTTCACTTTTTCTTTTAAAAAATCATTTTCAGCTTTTAATACATCTTTTTCAGACATGCATTTATTGTACTTATCTAGCAGTTTTGAGGTGTTTAGAGTAAGATCATCAATAATAGCATATAAATCATCTATAGACAAGTCATAGTAATTTACCTCATCAAGATGATTATTTTCGGTCATGAAGCAGGTTTTATCTTCACCTTCAGAATATTCTTCCTCATTAGAGTCGTTCTCAAGATCCTCCCAAGCTGCCATGAGCACTCTCTTCTTTTCTTTCTTTCCTTTATCCTCCTTCTTGAGCTTTGGATAGTTTAGCTTGAAGTGTCCAGCTTCTTTGCAATGGTGACACGTCACTTTGCTCAAGTCCATCTTGTGTTCCTTTGAGCTTGAACCCTTGTACTTGTCCTTATTTTTTATCATCCTTCTAAATCTCCTAACAAAAAACATAAGCTCATCATCTGAAATACCATCACTAGACTCACTCTCTTTTGATTCTATTTTTGACTTGAGGGCTATTCCCTTTTTCTTTGAGTCTAGGTTTATGTGTGTGGTTTCATAGGTAAGGAGTTTTTCTCTCAGCTCATCATAGGTTATAGGGCTTAGGTTATTGCTCTTGGCTAGGACAGTGGCAGTGGTTTCCCATTCTTTTGTGAGGCTTCTAAGGAGTTTTCTCACTAGGGTTTATTCTGAGTAGTTTGTACCCATAGCATCAAGGTTGTTGATTATGATTGAGAATCTCTCAAACACTTCATCAATGGTTTTTCCATCCTTCATATTAAACATCTCGTACTCTTTTCGCAGCATATCAATCCTCGTTTCTTTGACCTGTTTAGTACCTTCGTGTGTAACCTGGAGTTTCTCCCAAATTTCTTTGACTGTCTTGCATCTAGACACCTTTCGGTACTCTTCAAAGCTAATAACACAGTGAAGAAGGTTGATTGCTTTAGCATTCAGCTCCATCTTTTTCTTATATTCTTCATTCCACTCAGCTTCTTCTTTTGGAGTCACCACTCTATCAGCACTTGTTTTTGTTGAAATCTTGGGACTGCTCACAACAATCTTCCATATGTTGTAGTCAATGGATTGGATGAAGATACTCATCCTTTCTTTCCAGTAGGCATAGTTCTTCCCATTGAAGAAGGGTGGCCTGTTGTTTGACTGGCCTTCAGTTAGAGTATAGGCAACTGTGGTTGTACCCAAGTTGTTCGCCATTGGACCTTTGCTCCAAGTGGTGAAGCTTGATTCTTGAGACCTTGGCTCTAGATACCAATTGAAGGTTGTAGAAGGCTTAGAGAAGGGGGGTTGAATCTATGACCTTCTTTTATATTACTGAAATAGCCCTTTAATGCAAGCTTTCAATTCTGATTCTGTTTGAACTCAGCAGCAGAAAATTTATGAGACAATTTCTTTTTGTCACATGAATATCAGAAAACAGAACAGACCAAGGAAGAGAAAAGCTGACACCATCATGTATCCTGGTTTGGTTGCCCTTGTGCAATGCAACCTACATCCAGTCTCCACCACAACAGTGGTGGAATTTCCACTATAGTTAAAGTATTACATACACCAATTCCACAGGATTAACACAATCCTTTCACACTCAAGTTCTAACCTAACTTGACTTGGTTATGCTAATACCTAACTCTTCCTCTTAGTGTTAACCCAACTAAGAAAGGGGTACCTCACAGGTACAAGATACAAGACACAGACTTAACCTAAAGAAATCTGAAATAACTCTAGGCTTTTTCACTCATGTGTATCTCTCTGCCTTTTTCTCTCTTGGCTCTTTCAATGACTCTCTCATTCAGCCTTTTTACCTTAAGAAATTACAGAAAGATAAACATTGAAAAGTAAATTACAATATGCTAAACATGAAGGAGATTGACTCTACAACAGCCTCTTTGCTATGTGATAAACCAGATTTGCTAGCCTCTGATTCAATTCTTCATTCTGGCGGAATGCTCCTTTGACTAGGAAGCACTGTCCAAGTAGATGAACTTCTTCAGAGAGATCTTCTCAGAACATACACCTCAAGAACACTGGTTATCTCTCCTTAGCTTCTGAATGGTGAGAAATCTTCTTTTGTATCTTCTTGCATGTTGCTCAGTTGCCCTCTCCAAGGTCAAACCTTGAGCATTGTGCTTCACCAACTCACTTTTTTACTGTCTTCCATTTTTTCTCAAATTAGAAACTTTGGTTCTGACATCCTTAGTTGACCGAAAGCCACAAGTCATCATAAACAAATGTTTCCAATGGTAAAACCCTATCTCAGCCATTGAAAACTAACTTGGTCCCCAAGATACACTTGTGACTGTGGATGCACAGCAGTGAAGAACAGAGATTATCTTTCCCATGTATCCCAATATGGAGTGGCAGAGAGATGAAGATGAAGAGAAGAAAATGAGATGCATATAGATGGAAATAAAATCACCTTTAACTTCTGACCTCTTCTTGATACAGATTGATGTGGGTGATTAGACTTTAACCTTTTTGTTTAAGCCTTCTCTTTCTTGCTTCTTTGGTGAACAACTTAGGGGCTAAGCTTTCTCTCTCTCTTTCTCTTTCTTTTCTCTTTCTTGCTTGTTAACGGGCTTGGATCGAATATCCATCAAGCAACCCGTTTGATTTCTTTGGCTCAACTGGTTTTATTTGCTTTGAATCCTTTTGGGCTGTTTAATAATTTATAGCCCACCAGCCTTGTTTCTTATTTTCCATCCAATTGGGCTGCTGTTGTATTGATTTTTGGCCTGCATCACTAAACCAAAATAATCAAAAACTAATTGGGTAATTAATCCAATAATCTATTGTTTGTCATCATCAATTATGTTAGTTAATTTCTTAACTCAACAATCTCCCCCTTGATGACAAACATAATTAAACACTGATCAAAGGAAATGAATTTTAGTAAGGTTAAGAAACTTCCCTTTGAATGATGTTACTTGCTTTTGTGTTGCTCCCCCTTTCCTTTTCAAGGGTAGCTCCCCCTAGATTTATGCTCTTCTTTTTGTTCCTATTTACATTATACTTATAGAGAGAACAATAGAGATCTGCATATAATTCAACTTTGACTAAGGGAGTTTAAGTAACCAGCAACACCAAACTAGCCCAAAATACAACATGTCATGTTAGCACTTTTTGACAAAGATTATTTCAGAAAATGATCATGCTTTGATCAAGATATGACATTAAGACTAGCATTAATATAACATAAAATCAATTTCCAGATCTTATGCCAAGAAATCACACAACATTATAGTAGCAGCAATCAACATTCAAACATTCAAAATAGCAGCAATAATTTCAAAGATTCACAATCCTGCTACTCATGCGCTATTACTCCCCCTTTTGTCATCATGGGTGGAAAATAGGCAACTTCAAGCAAAAAACCGCATCATATAACCTGCAGAAAATGTTAATGCACAGTCTAAAAACACCAGATTAATTTAAAATAAGTGCAGCAGTTGTTAAGGTATTACAGTCATCCGAAATATCACAAGTAGTTCAAAAGCAACAAAAGAGACAGTATTCATGATACAAAAAATGAGCAGACAGCAGCAGCATCATGAGACAAATCTAGGCATCTGAACCAGTTCCCTTCGAATCAGCTTCCTCTTCAGCATCAGTGGCATGTTCTTCATCTTGTTGAAGATTGTCTATGAACTTCATAAAAACAACCACTCTATCCCTTGGTTTCCGGAGGAAATTTTCAGGCTTGCTTGCTAGCTTCCTTTGTTCCTTACTTATGGCAATCATATGATTGGATTGGGAGACAAAAATATTTATTTACCAATTAAAATAAAAAATATGTAAACTTTAACAAAAATAAAAATATAATTAATTTAAAATACTTTATATTTTGTTGAATCATTTTGGTATAATTCACACAACTATGACAAAATAACATAATTAAATAAAATATATTTTAGGTAATAAAATGAATAGTAAAAATTAAAATGATAAATCTAGGCGACAACATACAAAATTAAAATTATTAGAAGTAATAGAACAAATAAAATACGAACCAATATTATGGTCATACATTGTATTACTTCGATCAGTAATATCTAAACATTTAAAAACATGAAACAAAACAAACTAACTAACAAGTTCAGGCAAAAACAAAAATTGTCATAACCTATATAAGATAATTAACTAAAAAATGCTATAAAAAAGTAGATGCAATTGAGAATTTTATACAAAAAAAAATTATGATATATAAAAATTACATTCTTAAAAAATTTTTTTATGCATTTTACATTCAAAATATATTGTATTGACTATTTCATCTAAAAAAAATAGTCCATAACAGACACAATGTTAACATATAAACAAAAATATATAATGTAATAATAAAATAATAAACGTTAAAAATAATATAATGTTGTTATAGATCATATGTGGTTTTAACTTAGTTATAAAAGTTTTGAATAAAAGATTTTAAACAAAAAAATTTTATTAAAAAAAAGAATAAAACTATTTTAATACACAATAAATAATATTTTCTTATATTTTAGAAGAATAAAAGAATTTATTTAACGAATAAAAAAATATTTATAAAGAACAAAATAAAATATTTTATAATTAAAATTATTAAATACTTCTGAATAACAAAATTTGAAATAAATAAAGACAAACAACATCACAATATTATATAGTGTAACAAAGTTAAAACAAAATATTTTCAAACATCATTTAACTATTTGATGGTTACTTATTTCTTTTTTATGATCACTATAATGGAAGTCATTCTTTGTTTTTATAATCAACAAAGTACTATTTTTTTAAGTTACAAAATTTATCATTTCTGTTTTCTATTATGAATGTAACCAAATATATATTCAAATTTAATACGAGTACTGAAATTAGACAAAATGTTCGAGCATCCCACAATTGTGCTCAAAATTTTCAAGAGGATGCAATAATACTTTGAACTCCACTACCTATCTCAATGATATGTCATTACTATAGCGCACGTCTATTTCACCATGAAACATCTGAGATGTGCTACAATAGGGGAAAAGTCTCTCTTCCCCGAGTAAATGCTCCTCAAGAATTGCTTGAAATCTTCCTTGTAACACCCTACCACATAGAGTCTTATGTTTAAGTCATAAAATAGAGGTGGCGATGTATTACGACCTCTAAAACTAAAATTTAGTATATATAGTAGTGTGAAAAATGTTTATAACTAGGAGCCTTTAAAGAAAAGGGATAAATCAAAATCACAAAACTGAAAAGCGCAAGACTCACGAAGCTATAGAACAAGCAAAGAAGATAGAGTAAGCTAATGTGGATATATAAATAATAGAGTGCCAAAATACAGATAACGAAGCTCGAGACTCGGTTCGTGAAGATAACCGGTCCGAACATAGAAGTATACATACATATATACATAAATAGGAACCCAAAATAAACCCAAGAGACAAAGTTACAGAACCTGGTTCTCCAAAATAACCTCTAAGAGAAGTCAATACAATATATATATATATATATATATATATATATATATATATATATATATATATATATATATATATACTAGCGGCTCAACAGGCACTGTCGTGCCTGTTCAGCCGCTTTTCTATTGAGTTAAAAAAATATTTTTATATTTTTATTTCTAAAATTATAAATTTAATATCAATAATTAAAAAATAACTTATAAAAAAATAAAATATTTTAAGTTATTTAATATATATATATATATATATATATATATATATATAAAGTATAAAATAAATAAATTTAAATTAAAAAAGAATTTTACTGTTATTATGTGTAATTTGTGAAGATAAAAATTTATTAACCTTATTTACAAATTAGTTATTTATATATTAAATTTATTTATTTTTTCAATCCTATTTAATTTAAAATAAATTTAAAATTTTTTATTCATATTCAAAATATTCTATTTTTTATACATAATTCTAATAGACAAAAAATTATTTCTGTAATCTTATATTGAACATTTTTAATTATCTTTAATTTTATTATTATTTTAAAATTATTAATTTTATTTTGATTATATCATCTCATCATATTATACACTATTATTTTCTCTTATTATTTTTTTACATGTATAACTATTATTGTCTCACCGTCATTATTATGTTGTCTTGTTTTATTCTCCTTTTTTGTTTTCTTCCTCTATTAACCCGATTGCTATCAATTACCACCATATCATATTACCATTATCGCAGCTCTCATTTTTGTTTATCATTTTGATCCATACATATCCATTGTGTTAACTTTTGGGTTGTTAAAGATTGGTTAAAAGAATTATTTTTTTTGTTTGATTTAGATATCTAGATGTATAACTATTATAAAGATACTTATTTTTCATACTTACTTGTTAATTCGTATTTTATCATTTAAAAAAAATTAAAATATCAAGCATTCAAAAAATTTGTATAGAATATTAAATAAAAAATAAAAAAATTTATTAGTTATTTAATTTCTTTAATATATAGAATAATTGAATTTAAATTAATTTAGGTATAATACCAAAATCATTATGTTGTTACTATATGTAACAATGAAGATAAAATTTATAAATATTTGTAAATTTATTTATTTCTCAATTATATTTAATTTCAAGCAGAAATAAAAATTTATATTTAAATTACTTTTTCTCTCGCATAATTTTAATAGCTAAAAAAATTTTATTTCTTTTAATTTTATATTCAATATTTTAATTAAATTATCTTTAGTCTTATTATTCTTTTAGAATTTTTAATTTTTGTTTTCATTATTCTTTTTTCTTATCATTATCTATCTACATATGCCTCACCACCAATATTAGCTTGTTTTCTCTTCCTTCATCGGTTTTTATTCTCTTTTTATCTTTTTTTCAATCGCAATTAGTTACCAATATATGTTAGTTCATAATTATTTCACTCAGAAGTGAATACTACTTTAAAAATCAAAGTTCAAAAAAATAATTTTATAACTCTTATGTGAATCATCTGCACTCCTATAAATATAACGAATGAGTAAATTTAATTTTTTTTATCATCTAATACATTCAAAGTCACATATTTTCATTTATGATAAAAGTTAAAAATTAAAGTTAAATGACATTAGTACTTTTTAGTTTAATAAAATTAAAATAAAGTACAAAAATAAGGATAAAAACTAAAAAAATAGATGGCTCTAGAAAAGGACAATGTTAAATTTTATGTTATTATATATGAGAACAGTGATTTATTTTATTATATTTATTTTTGTACCAAATATAAAAAAAGTTAAATTTTATGATTGTTTTTTATTACTTATGTTACTTATCTATAGTTGTTTAAATTATACTCTATAGTCATTGAGTCATATTTTTTTCCAACAAAAAATAGTTATAAAGTCATTTTTATTTTTTTTATAAGAGTACATCCATTATATCAAGACTTTAGTAATTAATGTAAAATTTAAAAAATTAAATAAATATATATTTATTTTAATTGCATTCAAGAGTGAATTATATATATTCTATAGACTTAACTTGTTCTATAATAAATAGTTTTTTAATCATAAAATTTATAAAAAAGATCCCATCTTTTTATTTATCCTAGTAAAATATTAAAACTAATATTAATACTTTTTTATTAACAGAACTAAAATAAAACATAAAAATAAAGTTTGAATAAAAATAAAAATACAAAATTTTGAATCCCAAAATATAAAATAGTTATAAGATAAAAAAATTACTTAAATATAATTTTTATAAGGTACTCCATGAATAAACTTAGATGAATGAATATTATATGTAAAATGAATACTGATATATTGGTACAAAAATTATTCTGTGTAAATTTTTTCAAAAAAATATTATCCTGTTAAACTATGTTACTTTTATTCTTTTAAAAGCATATCCATAATAAAAAAAATTTGCATAAATAATTTATATCCAATAAAAAACTCTTGATAGAGTTGCTGTGAAAATGTATGGAAGTTTTTTTTATTTAACGTAACTGACGGATGTACGGAAGAAATTTTTTTAATAATAAACTTTCCCATGGTAATATTGGAACTTAAATTTAGACACCAATTGACATTATATATTACATAGGTACCTAGAGTATATTAGAAGAGTGTAATAAGAGAAAAATTATTCTGTGTAAATTTATTGTTTAAAAATGGATAGAAAATTTTTTATTTAACGTAACTGATGAAAATTTTTTTTAATAATAAACCTTTCTTTAGAAGCAATATTGGAACTTAAATTTAGACACCAATTATCCTTATATTAGGCTTTATGTTATATTTAAATAAAGTAAGAAGGATGCAAGAGAAGATGAATAAGAAAAGAAAAATATTTTTTTATTATACAGTAACAGTAATCTAATATGATAAATAGTAAGAGAGGAAAGAAATAATTATAGAAGTTCTGTGATTATGAATTAATGAGATAAGAGAGAACGTGAATGTATGTGATAAGAGAGAAAATGAGGTAGTGGAAGTTTTTTAACGTGGAACTGACATACAGTGGGATAGATTATTAGAGAGGGCAAAATTGGAAAAGAATTTTGGACACCAAATCCATGTGTTGGCATTATATATTGTTAGAGACAATGGAGATAATGAGTATCTAAGTAAGTACAGATAACCAAAATAAAGTTCCGACAGCTAAGGATCTTCGCTAAATCAGAAGTCTCCAGCATGCCTCAGCGAGGAGCCTCACGTCCTGCATCTGAAAATCACAAAATCTGCATGGGTGAGAACCAGAGATTCTCAGCATGGTAACAGTGCCCGAATATCTAACATATAATGTCCTGGGAACGCCGAAGGCAATCCTAGAACTCCCAATTCATAATTAAAGCGTATAAACATAACTAAGCCAAGAGAAATGAAAATAGGCAACTAACTAAGGATCTTCAATCTAACTAAATCTCCCCTTTCCAAATCCTTCGAACCTCCCAACTGCCACCGGTAATTTGATATCGCAAACACAATGATATCAAGCAAGGAAATTCACAAATAGGAAGCAGATACAGCAGTTAAACAAATAGCAAGTAATTATGCAGTCAATTAGGCAGTCCAAACAAATCACACATAATGCATATGATGTATACCTGTCTTAGTGGCTGATGAGTCTCATCTGTCGGTTATAAAGCCAACCCGACAAGTCCTGGTAGCTAACCATTGGACTGTCCCTCTGTTGCGCATCCCCAACTTGAGTTATACTCAATCATAATTATCGACATACATATACACAACACCCACACTGGTGTTTATTCACGGGGGCGAGCTCATCCGGAACTTTCACAGTGTCCGGCCACACTTACGACATAGGATTAGCAGAGTATCGAGACTCAACCTAGAGCACGTGGTGGTTAGCCACTGCTTTCACCCAGGAAAACTCGTATCTCAGATAAGTGGAAGTGCAACAATCACAATATCAATAAATCAGCATATACACATTCATACTCAGCCATAAATCAACATTTATCTCAGCCATCCGGCTCATAATCATAATTCATAACCAGCCATAATCCATCATCACATACAGCCATTCAGCTCATATCATACACAACACTCCCACCATCCTCCTCAGCAACTCGTGCTATAATCAATCATGATTCATCAAAGATTTCCCTTTTAATTCTTTCACAAGTTACCTTTCTCACATCCCTCACTAAGCTTCATAACCCTCTAACCACCTATTAGGCTTTAGACAAGAGAAAACAAGGTTTTGAACGCTAGAAGAATGCATAAAATCAGAAAGCATAGTTGCTGATAAACAGGGGTTCACGCATGCGGCCTCTTGCTCGTGTATGTGAGGAGCATAGGCAGTAGCATATGCTCGCGTCGCATGCTTCTTCTCGCGTACGCACCCCGGCAAAAACTGGACTTCTCGCGTAAGCATCACTGGTTTGCATACGCGAACTTATTAACCCGAATTGTTTGTACGCGTCGCGCGCCAGGTGGTCGCGTACGCAACCTCAAAAATGCCATTCTTGCGTACTCGACCCACACCATGCGTACGCGAAACCTTAAGGCAGTAGCCATTGGTCGCATCGCGCAGGCATCTTGCGTACGCGGACTTAGCAGAAACCTGAACAGCTGCTAAGTCCTGAATGCTTAGCTTTGCACACCAAACTTTGATCAAGCATATCGTCCTCATTTTAAAACATTTTTCTACGATTCTTTGAATGGAAAAAACACCTCGGATCCAATTTTGTTTCTAAATAAGTTTGACACAAATCAGAGGTCTGGAAGCTAGGTTGTGCTCCGTCAAAGTTTGGACTAAAAACACAATTTTCATCAAACTTGCAAAACCTCCAAATTTCAAAACACAAAACTTCCAAAACCCTTTTAAACCAACCTAAACTCAGCCTTTCAACATCAAACATTTCCAATCCATATAATCAACTCCCACATTATATCCACATCCAACCAAGACTCTATTTTCATCAAGTTCCAACCTAATATTTCCAATTCACAACACTCAATACAAGTAATTAAATATCCTTATCAAATACATTATCAACTGCAAATTCACCAATCATTATACACACCTAATCCATGTCATGAACAATTCATACAACCATCAACAAGAACACCAAATTCATAACCTCCAACGGTATTAGCCAAATGCATAATTATCATTTTTGAGCCAATCATCAACACCAACAATCCAATCCCTATCCTAGGGTTACTAGCCTAAGTTTTTACATTTCATTATATTTTAGATACAGAAAACTGAAATCATACCTTGGCTGATTCCCCGCTCAACCCGGAATACTTCCGAATTTCAACTTTCAAGGATCCAAAACCTCACCAACAGATTTCAAGCTTATAGCTCCATTCCAAAGCTTTCCAAAACCATCAATCATGCTCCAATATACATATACATACTACCTATTCCACAATATCACATCCAAAACATAATAACTCAATAACTAAACACAACACTTCAAGCATTTCACTTAGGGTAGAGAATCTTACTAAGCCCAAGGATCAAAGAGGCAAGAAGAAGCTTTTCCTTCAAGCTAATTGGATCCTATAACATCAAAACTCAAAAATCTTAACACTTTACCCACTAAATTTTCAAGATTAAGGGCTGGAAATTCAGAGAGGAATTCATGGCTTACCTCAAGAATAAAGTTGTGGGCTTTGTAGAGCTCGATGCCGTGGTCGCGTGGCTGCAAACAGTGCGGCGATCAGAGCCTCGGATCAAAAGTTATGAACCACAAACATGGTAATTGTGTAGAATGGGTTTCAACGTGTTCAGCTTGCCAAATGGGGAGAGAAGGAGCTAAGCTCATTCATTTAATGTGAATGGGTTGGGCCCACAGGCCCGGTTCAGCCCGTTCGCCCCAATCTTAGGCCAATTTTTTAAAAATTAGTGTCAAAATTTTCGTTTTAATTTTATCTACCATATTAAACCATAAAAATCACATTTCTAATTTTGTAGAATAAATTTTAATTTTTGGGTTAATTAGTCATTAATTAACCGGGTTTTACATTCCTGGTCCCATCTGCAGAAGGAAACCATTTTAGAAAACATATTTGTGGATTCAATCATGTATTTTCTTTCACTTCATGTGGTGTGCACATAGATAAACAACTGGCTATAACAGGTCATGGTATATATACATTTTGTGCTCAAGGCTTAATATATCACAGTATATGGGGATTTTATCTGGATCAAGGCATGCGACCACGTTTTTTGCAACTGTACCTATATGATACTGAGCACGAGTTGCAGAATAGGATGCTGGAGAACACACAATTACATGAAACATTGGTTCTCAGGTTACAACAATTGCTACACCGGTATAATCCTTTTTTCCATGTGTTTTTCCAGCTTGCACAACGGTCAGATATACATGAGGGTAGTTTGGTCATTAGAGAGTGAAAGATGCAAAACTATCTGCTTAGAATTTTCTTCTCGGTTAGAGGAAATAACTTCGTTGCAAGTATAGTTCCAAACCGACAAGTAAAGCTCAAATCAAATTTTAATCAAAAGATGTCACAATCCAAAACACATATAAACTGAGAGTATTTAGACTCCCGGGTCGTCTTTGCTAGGAGTTGCAATAAAATGTTCTATTATTGGCTATGGGGGCTTTAGGGGTTTGATGGCATGAGACAAGGAATTAAAATGGCAAGTAATTAAATGGAAAGCAACTAAAAGCAATGAAAATGGAAATTAAATGGCAAAAAAGGGCTCTTGGAAAGAATTGGGGAATTAAGGATTCCTATCCTAGTTATGGACCACAAACATGGTAATTGTGTAGAATTAATCCCAATTAGTCAATCCTAACATCGAGAATTAGTCAAAAGGGCATAATTGATCTCAATCCACAAGTCCTAGCCAACTCTATTAATGGAAGGCTTAGAGTTAGTGGAAATCAAATCAACTAACAATGCTAACACAATGTAGAATGGACATCCACCACTCAAGTTCACCCAATTACCCAATTTTCTGACCAAGAGTGTGAAAAACTAGGCAAAAATCCAACCAAGCATTTTATCAAACATTTGGAAGGTATAAAAGAGAAGCATGGGAAAATAACAAGAGATAATATAATCTACAATTACCAATTGCAAGAAAATAATAATAACAACTAAATTAAACAATAAGAACCATAAAACATGAATTACATTAATTAAAATTAAAGGTAACAAAGTGTCATAAACATAAAAGAACAAAAGAAGGGAAATAACAAGTAGAAGTAAAGAATAAAGGTGCAATAACAATAAATGACAAGGAAAACTAAATGAAAACAAGAATTAAACCTAAACTAAGAGAGATCTAACCTAATCTACCCTAATTCTAGAGAGAAGGGAGAGCTTCTCTCTCTAGAATGTGACCTAAAGCATGTTTCTAATCTACCCTAATTGCTCTTCCCTTGACATGGAGTGATGCCCCTTTGATATAGCACTGAATCAGCTTCAGAAAGTCCAAAACTGGGCTTTGGAGGCCCAGAAATCGCCCTCAGCGATTTGCATTAATGAGGTCACGTGCTGGAACCTGTGCATACGCACACTTGCTGATCTTTCACTTGTGCGTGCGCACAGGTTGTCGTGCGTGCGCACACGTGGTGTTGTGATTCTTGTGCGTACCCACACTCCAGTGTGTGCTTCTCCTTTGATTTCTTCATGTTTTCTCCTTATTGCATGCTTTTCTTCCACTCTTATCAAGTTATTCCTACCTATTATACCTGAAATCACTCATCAAAATCATCAAGGCATCAAATGGAATGAAAGTGGACTAAAATCAGTGAAATTAAGCACAAATTATCATGTTTTCACAATTAAACTCAATTTAGGGAGAGAACATAAAAGTATGCTGTTTGGATGAATAAATGTGGGTTCATATGATGAAATCTACTCAAATCAATCCAAAATTTATCATCAAATATCGATTCATCAATTCCCCCACACTTAAACAATAGCATGTCCTCATGCTAATCAGAATCTAAAGAGAAGGGTAAAAGGGCAAACAATTTATTCAATGCAACTATTTATATGCATGCAACTATACTAAATGCTCTCTATCTGTATCTATACTATGGTTCCCTATGGAGTTTGGCAAAAACAAACAAAAGAATCTCAATCAATCCAAAAAAAGCCTTATGGCCAAGGCAAAGAAAATATAGCAATATGATCAATGTCCAAAGATTTGATTTGAAATTTTGAAAAACTAACAAGCAACTTGCAAGAAGATACAAGATAAGGGATGGAATCATAGAATTGAGCGATCGAACCCCTCATTGGATGTGTTTACACTCTAATCGCTCAGTGTGTAGGGCTTAATCACTCAATTCTCGTTTAATAATATTTTCTAGGATTTTCTAGTCATCTAACAATCAACAAATGCTTAATGCATGAATGCAAATATCATGAGGTCTTTGGAGGGTTGTAATGGGGATAGGGTAAGGGTAGGATTAATATGGTTAAGTGGACTAGTAGATTGGATCTTTGATTAGCTCAAGTATCCCACCTAATCCTATATCATCCTATGTACACAAAAGAGAACAACCTAACTTCCCATTCACCTCTTGTTCTCATTCACTCATGCATCTTCTTTCTAATTCACACACATATGCATCCTTTATTTACATTTTTATTTTTTTCTTTTCTTTTTTTTATAAACAAAGTATGTACACCAAAATCTTTTCTCTTATCATCAAAGAGAAATGCATATGTTTTAAGTAATAGATGCATGAGTGTTTACCCATTTTTCTAAATTTTCTCAATGAATATCCAAAGTAACTTTCTACCACTGTTTCCCACAAATTTCCCCCACATTTGATTAACACACACTCTTCAAACCTAAAGATACAATCCATGGACATTAATGGTTTTTTGCTTAGAGCAAAAGGTGTGCTTCAAATTAGAACAAAGGGGATTTAAAAGGCTCAAAATTGGGTTACAATGGTAAATATAAGGGTTAGCCATATGGGTTAGTGAGTTCAATTTCAAAAAATGGCCTCAATCATACTAAATGCATTCAAAATATCAAATATAGGACATATAGACTAAAGCAAATCTAAGATCATAATCATAAAAGAGTATAACACACAAGAACAAAATTTGTGGTTGAAAATGTATAACCACACAATTGAAGCTCAAATCTCACTAAGTGTTTTGTTCAAGCTCTTTTCTATGTTCCATAAAAAAATACTTCAAGCAAGTTGAAAAACAAGTTTTCAAATCTAATCAATGGAATGCCCTGAAAAGGATTTCTCAAAAATTCCTTTGTTGTTTTCACCAAATTTATTTCCTATACTAGGCAGCATGCAAATATTTACTACTATAAAGCTATAAGCACGCTAAGATATATACAAGCAAACTAAACAAAATGCAATGCAATGAAATATTAAACCAATATTCACAGAAACATAACTATTAAAGCCTAGAAAATAATGCAAAGTGTTGAGAAAGAGAAATTTACGCCCCAAAAATTGCGGATCCTCCCCCACACTTAAATGTTGCACGGTCCTCCGTGCATGCACATGATCCGGGGTTGAAGAGATGAGGCTCCACCTTCAACTGGTAGGTACTGGGACTCAAATTTTTGTATAAAACAAATAAATAGGGATTGAAGAAGAGTTCATGTGAGTGTGGTATGATAAAAGACAATGTGTGTATTCTAAGTGTGCACGGTTTAGAAAACACACATTGACCAGGTAAAAACGGCAATCACATAATCAAAAGAAATAGTTAAGAATGATTTCCTCAATTAAGTAGCCTAGGTTGAAAGTAAAGAATAAGCAAAATTTAAGGCACAAGCAACCCTAAGTAACCACAACTAAATTGTGAATATATGAGAGATTGGATATTGAAATTGTGCAAGTGAAGCGCAAAATTGATATAGGAGTACAATAAACAATAACCAATCCAATAATGAAACTAAAACTCCTTATTCATCATGACTCATAATACAATAGTCACATGGTAAAGGTACTTGTTGCAAAAAGTGATAAGCTTGATAAGAATCAAGTTAAGTCACTCAAACAAATGTAAGGCATTAACAAGAAACAAGTACTGGTCATGTGATGAATTTGATATGAAAAATCATGATGAACAATTAATTTCAACTCAATTCACTAATATTCAATGCACTTACAAATAAATTGTCCTGGGGTGCAATCAAAACATGAATTTTCAAACCCACTAGGTACTAGTAAATTAAAGTAAAGTATAAGTACATTGACGAAATCTAATCAATAAACAGCCCAATCAACATCAAACAAACACTTGAAACTTATTCAATTAACAAACGACTAAAGCTAAACGAATATAATTACTAAAATGAAAATGAGAGGCAAGGAAAACTGAGTAAAACAAGTAGAAAAACAGGGGAAAATCAAGAAAAGAGAGAGATAGAGGGGAGTCGAAGTGTGTTAGGGCTTAATTTAAAGTTTAATAAAAATTTTGCCCAAAGCAGCACTTGTGCGTACGCACAGACATGTGTGCATACGCACACTAGGTGAAAAATGGAAGGTGTGCACCCGCACAAGGGTGTGCGAACACTTTGGACAGAGAGGGAATCAAGAAGTGTACGTACGCACAAGGATATGCGCACACACAGAAGACTTTTTTTTGGGACTAGGGTCATGTGTGCGTGCGCACGGAGTGCGTGCGCACACAGGTCCGTGCGCACGCACATGGGTGAATTATGTCAGGGGTTCATGCGAACAGGCTGTGCCAGTGCTCCCAACAAAAGGGGTGCAGGTGAGTGTACGTACGTATAGGGTGGTGCATACGCAGACAGTGCGCAAAAAAAAAAAAAGGTTGAGTGCGTACGCACAAAGCACACAACAATGGGAGATGCGCGCGCACAAAGCTTGCGAGCGCTCCCAACAGAGGGCATACAGGTTGGTGTGCATACGCACAAGGCGCAAATTTTAGTGATTATGTGCGTACGCACAGAGGTTTGTGATGAGAGGACTTTTGCGTGGTCTAGAAATTTGCGGATAAATCCTCGTTGCAAGTATAGTTTCTAAACCTTCAAAAGTCCTTTCATACAAACGTTTTGGGTGTCACAAGTAACAAACCCCTTTAAAAATTGTTAACTGAGTATTCAAACCTCGGGTCGTCTTCTCAAGGAACTGCGAGGAAGTATGTTCTTATTATTGGCTATAAAGGTTGTAATCGGGGTTTAGAAGATGAGAGGCAAGTAATTTAAATGACAGGTAAAGTAAATGCAATTAAAATAAATAAATACTGTAAAGCAGACTTTTGGCAAGGTAAGAGAAGTTGGAGGTCCAACGTAGTTATCTCTCTCAACTATAATGAAAGTTGAATCTAAACTCCACTTGGTCAACCTTTACTAAAGCAAAGGAGAGTCAAGGGACTAATTAAATTGACCTTTGAATCCTATTTATTTCCTAAGAAAATGTTGGGATTACTTAAGTTCAGCTCAATTAGCAAGATAACGATTATCAATTATGTTGAGTTTAATAACTGTTGAGTTACTGAATCCTTAACCAGAACCAAAAGGGGAAAAAGTAAAATTGATAGAATAATAAAAATATCCTTAGATGGGAAGCAATGGTAACTTAAATCAAAGAGAACAATCATAAACTGAAAATACCTCAAATATTATTAATTTAGATAACAATCTATAACATGGATGAAATTCATAAATTCATTGATCAATTCAAGTGCTGGAATAAATAAAAGTAAAAGGAAGCTAAAACAAAGGAACGTAAAACCTGGATTGAGAGTCACTCTTAAAGCAAGAAGAAATCCTAAATCCTAATCCTAAAAGAGAGAGAGGAGAAGATCTCCCTCTCAACTAAATCTAAATCATTGAAAAGTAAAATATGCGAGCTCTCCTTTGAATGGGTGCATTCCCACACTTTATAACCTCTGGTCTATGCTGTCTGTACTTGGATCTGGGCCAAACAGGGCTTCAGAAATCGCTGGGGGCGCATTCTGTAAATTCTGATACGTGGCCTCTGTCACGCGTCCGCGTGGGTCACGCGGTCGCGTCATTCGAAGCTTTTCCTTGCCACGCGGTCGCGTCAGTCATGCGGCCGCGTCGCTGCATCTTCGCTTCTGGCACACGATCGCGTCATCCATGCGATCGTGTGGATACCAGTTTCCTTAAAGCTCCGTTTTGCTTTCTCCTTCCATTTTATATGTTTCCTTTTCCATCCTTTAAGTCATTCTGCCTTAGAAAATCTGAAACTACTCAACACACTAATCACGCCATCGAATGGAAATAAAGGTAATTAAAATAATAAATTTTTAAAGCTTAGGAAACATGTTTTTCATTTACATCACATAATAAGGAAGGGAAAGTAAAACCACGCAATTAATGTGAATAAGTAGGTGAAGGATTGTATAAATCACTCAAATTAAGCACAAAAGAACTCATGAAATATGGGTTTATCAACCTCCCCACACTTAAACACTAGCATGTCCTCATGCTAAATTCAAGGTAAATAATTAAGGTTAAAGTGATGGAATGTCATGCAATGCAACCTAATTTAAATGCAACTAACTAAATGAATGATGCATCATGCAACTCTAAATTATTCACTCATATATAAAGCTTACATGTAGCCAAGTTAATCCACATTCTCAAGGAGTCATGTATATATATATAGCCAACCCTTAAATAATAAAGCATTTTAGCAAATGAGATGGGAAAGAAAACATTGTACAACCTTGCAAAACAATTAGTAAATTAAGTACAGATATATGTTGATGAGTTATTGAACCCTCACTGGATTTTGTGTTTACTCTCTAGTCACTTAGTGTTTATTGGGTTTATTCACTCTATTTTTCTTTTTATTCTTACTTTCTATAACTTTGTTCTTCATCTAACCAATCAACAATTATAGAATATAGTTATACCAAAAAGTCATGAGGTCTTTAATTGAGGTTGTAATGGGGCCAAGGTAAAGGTAAGAATTTATGTATAGGGTCAAAGTGAGCTAATAAGTGAATCCTTAATTAGACTAAGATCTCACCTAACATACATATTTAGTAAAACAAAAATCTCTTTACCTATTTTCCCATATTATCCCATTTATTGTTACATACTCATGTTTCATTTTTTACTTTTATCCCATGTGCATTGTTTTTATTTTGCATTGGGGAAATTCTTTTGTATCCCCTTTTTATTTAAATGCTGAAAAATAACTTTTTTTAATGCACATGGTAATTGAATCACCTAGATTTCTCATGAGCATGCTTCCCAAATTTTATTTTTATTCCTTTTAACTTTTCTACCTTTTTGTTTCTATCATCCATGTTCCCAAAAGGTTTCCCACATTTAACTCTATTCATGATTTTCTATCTTAAGCTAACCAAGGATTCACTTGGGATTTTCTTTTGTTTTTCTGCTTAAGGCTAGTAATTTGGCTAAATAGAATAAAGGGGTTTTTAAAAGGCTCAAGGGGGCTAACAAGGGTGATGTAAAAGGTAGGCTTATTTTTGGGGTAAGTGAGCTAAAATCAAATGATGGCCTCAATCATTCTCTTGGTATGTATCTATTCTATATTCTATAATTGGACATATAGATTAAAGCAAAGTAAAGAACATCAGAATAAAAAGAAATGAAACACACAGAAATGAAATTATGGTTTGAATGCAACCATACAATTTAAGCTCAAGACTCATAGGCTGTGTGTTCTCTAACTCAAGCATCATATATCATTTATATATTGTATGCAGGTTTAGTTAAAAATTCCCATTATTCTCATAAAAAAATTATTTAGGGTAGCTTTTAAAGTTTTAATGTTCCACCTTGATGAAATGTTGTCAGCTTAACTACATCATGTAATGCTATATACAAGGTTTATGGATTTAAATCTGATATGTTCAATTTCCTAGCTTACTTCCTTTTTATATTTTTCAATTTAAACTATACTATCTTATGCTAAAAAGGGTAAGCTATACTAATTAATCCATTAATAAATTAGAATTGCAAGCTAAACTAAATAACTAAAATAAACTAAATGGCTAAAATATGAACTAAAGATGCAAAATGCAGAAAATAGAGTAAAAATACATAAGAGCAATGTATAAGTACTCAGAAAATAACAGTAAAAGAAAAATACAGAAAAAATATCCAAAATAAAAGAAAATAGATGTAGTGGTTCACCAAAATAAATGCCAGAGATGGCGACCTCCCCACACTTAAAAGGAAGCATCGTCCTCGATACTCAATCAAGCCGGGTGTGAAGGAGTGTCATCACTGGGAGGGATGGTAGCTGGAGTCTCAGTGGTAGTGGTGGGCTGAGGGTCTGGCTGCTGTGGAGGAGGTGCTGACTGGATCGGAATCTCAAGATCCGCAACCTCAATCTGATGTGGGACCGCTGCCTGTGGTGCGGCTGGTGCTGCCTCCTGGGGATGGGTCTCTGCCTCGGGCGCATCCGCCTCCTCTTCAGATGCCTCAGACGGTATGTCGGGCTCGGAGGGGATGTCACCGGATCGTATCATCAGCTTTAGGTGCTCATAGCGCCGCTTGTTGCGACGCTCCATCTGGTCAAGTCGTCGAAACAAGCGGTGCACCAGATGATAGACGGGCTCTGTGGCAGGTGGAGGTGCAGTGGTGGTCGCAGGGGTAGGTGGTGCAGCAGTGGAGGAAGAGGGTCCAGCAGACGGTGGAGCTGTCGCATCAGTAGCAGTGAATGGTGGTGGTCTGTGGCCCAAGGCTAAGAAGTTCCGGCTGTGCGGAATGATCTTCCTGCAATCCGCCGCTGGTGGTCTCTCATCGGCATCCTCCCATGGCACGTCAACTCGACGGCCAAGCTGTGTAACTAGATATGGAAAAGGGAGGGTGCCTCGGACGTGGACCCTGGCCATATAGTGTCGAATGAAACGTGGCAGATAAAGGTCCTTACCCTCCAGCACACACCAAAGGAGGGTGATCATAGCAGCCAGGATCTCTGTCTCGTGAGTACTCGGCATCACATAATTACTCAAGATCTGATGCCATAACCGAGCCTCATCGTTTAAGTATGCTCTCTTGATCCCTCTCGGCATGGTAGTATCCTGACCCATCTCCCAAGGAATAGTCGGGTTGAGAGCTATCCGTGCCTTCACGGCATCCCAATCAAACTGCATCTGACGCATGTCCTCCTCAGCCTTTGAATAACCATCAGGCTGATCGGACTTGGCTAGGAGCCGGAGAATGTCCTCTAAGGCCTCTTCAGTGACCAGAATTTGTTTTCCTCTCAGGTTCACTGCATCTAGGGTAGTGAGATAGTAGTTGCAGTAGAATTCTCGTACCCAAGATGAATTGACCTCTGTCAGTGTTCTTTCCAGAAAGAACCAGCCCCTTTGCTTGATTTGCTCAGTGGTGTACTGCTAGAGTGCTTCTGGAATCTTCAGAGTTCATTCTAGGTATAGATTTCTGGAGTTTGCAAAAGCCGGGTACTTCATCTCACAGTATCGGTTTGCAAATTTTATAGGGTCATTCGCAGGGAGCAGCTGGTCAGCTTTTTCCTGCTGTGTGAAGTTCTTCTCCTACCATGAAGAATCGTGTATTAGAGCAATGATGGACTGGGAGGAATCTCCTCTCTTGTGCTTGCCAGTAGCCTTGCCTTTTCCTTTCCTTTGTGAGGCAGACATCCTGAAAAATAGAAAATCAGGATATGGATAAAAATAGGAAAGCAATTAGGCAATTAAACAACGGAAACTCAAAGCAGCAAGGGAGAAATAGAAAAAGGAAAATGAGTAAATGAAATGTGATTGAATTTATGTTAAATGGAAAAATAAACAATATGCCATGGTTAGAAAGTTAGAGGAAAGTGAAAATAATCAGAAAAGAGATTAAAAGGGTTAGTATGGTTAGAATTTGAAAAAGAAATTAGTAAATAAAATTAGTGAGTTAGTAAAGTGCGGGTTAAAGTAAGTGGCATAGAAAAATTCCAAATAACAAGGATTCACAGGTAAGAATAGAAGTACTCATAATCGAACAAGGAAAACAGGGTGATGCTGATTTGAATAGAAATAAAGAAAGCAAAAATTGGAATCAGTGAATCACAAATGCAGTTTATGAACCAGGAAATCAAAGAGGATAAGAAAGTCTGCCATAGCATTTATGAAATGGTTTGGGTAAAGCAGAGTAAAACAGAGTTCAGAAATGCCAAACCAAAACATGAATGAAAACAATTTACAAAAAATTTGGGCAGCATTCCGGCTAAAATTGGATTGTCCCAGAAAATAAACAGCAATCATAGCAGTTCATATGAATTAAAAACTTGCTGCAGTTACCAGTAATGAATAGAAACAGGAAATTTTAGAGTAACAAGCAGCAATTGCAAGAAATCACAGCATATGAACGAGGTCACAGGAACAGCAGAATTGCAGTTATGATAAAACATAAATAGGAACAGTGCAAGTAAACAGACCTAGATCCACTAACCAGAGCCTAAGCTACCTAACAACCTAAAAATCCACTATAGCATGCATATCTATCTATCCTAATGATGAACAGAAACGGAAAAAAATTACAGAAAAACGACGAATGGATAAAAGGAGATTGCGTTTTGCGGAACCTGGTAGGCAGGAGGGGTGGAACGGGGAAGAAGGGGGCTGCGGCGGAGAGAGGGTTTAGGGTTAGTGATAAAAGAAGGGGGGGTTTGCGGGTTGGTGGCGGAGAGAGGGGGTTGGGGCGCGGCTGGGTGGCCGGCGGTGGTCGCGGAGGGCAGTGGTAGAGAGGGGAGGAGAGAGGAAGAAGGGAGAAGAAGGGAGGGGAGGGGGTTGCGGCGGCGGTGTCCGGCGTGGCGGCGGCGTCTGGGTGGTGGCGCGGTGGCGGCTGGGTGGTGCTGGGTGGTGGTTGGAGGGAGAAGGAGCAGAGAGGGAGAAGAGGGCTGGGGGTGGGGGGGCTGCGCGACTGATAGGGTTCGCGTGGCTGGGGGTGTTATACTTTTGAATCCATGCGGCCGCGTGGGGCACGCGGTCGCGTGGTTGGGGCAAAAGTGGGAGTGACGCGATCGCGTGGGCGGCGCGATCGCATGAGAGGGGGGAAAGAGGGGTGACGCGATCGCTTGGGTTGCGCGATCGCGTCGCTAGAATTCGTGCTAAACGCACGACTCCAGCGCCGTTTTAGCGCAACTCTCTGTCTCCTTTTGGGGTGATGTGCAATCCGTGCGACGCGATCGCGTCGCTCACGCGATCGCGTGGGATTGGTATTGTGCATGTGACGCGATCGCATGGGGCATGCGATCGCGTGGGCCAATTTGTGCGAAATGCACAAGGGCCGCACGATTCCAGCCTAACTTTCTGTTCGTTGGATCCTTACGCCGATAGATATATCACGCGGCCCCATGGGTCACGCGGTCGCGTGGGTGGTGTTTCTCGCAATATGACGCGATCGCATGGGGCATGCGGTCGCGTCGTGCACCCTTTTTTTTTATATGCATGAAAAATGCAGAATGCAATGATTAACATGAATGTTATGCATGATTCCAGGTTTAATAAATGAAAAAGGAAAAATGAAAGCAATTAACAAGAAATAAATTGAAAAAGAAGCGAACATACCATGGTGGGTTGTCTCCCACCTAGCACTTTTAGTTAAAGTCCTTAAGTTGGACATTGGAGGAGTATCATGTTATGGTGGTTTATGTTTAAATTCGTCCAAAAATCTCCACCAGTGCATGGAATGCCAATAGCCTCCGGGGTCCCAAACTAAGCATACAAAGCATCTGAGCAGCTCCAAACAGATTTTCAGGCTCCCGTGACTACGAATGTCAGGATAGAGTCCAGGATTCCAAGCCTTGCTTTTAAATCCGCCTCCGTCTTGATCTACATGTCTCCATCCGGGCGGTTTAAAAGGTAGAATCTCACCGTAGTGACCAAACGTTCTCCGTGATCCATGCAATTGAGCGTGATACCAATCCATGTACTTCGAGGTGAAGCGTGGAACCTTATTGAACCTTGTGCACCAGCTCTGTGTACGAGCCATTTCCCTCTTACTCTTAAAGCCGTAGAGAGCTCTAAGCTGGCCATCTGTTTCAAGCAAACCATATTCAAGTGAATAAGTAAAGTTATAAGTTAAGGATTGTACCCACTTGAAGCTTGTATTAGGTGGTAATGGCCTTGGGATAGGTGTTTTTGGTGGTTCAGCAAGTTCCGTTTCCTTGTGCTCTTCTGTGAATTCCTCCACTTCTTTGCAAAGATCTTCAATTGTATCTGTGTCCTGGTCAAAGTCTTCTGTGTCTTCCTCATCACTTGAGTCATAGATTGGAGGTTGAGAGAAATCGACCTCTGCATCATCTTCATATTCACTTGGGGAAGATTCTTCGATCTCAGAGAATTCACTTGCGGATGCAAGTTCATCACCAAGAGAGCTAGACTTGTGACTATCATCATCAAGGGAATTTGCTTCTTGGATTATTTCGTCTGATTCTTCATAAACGACTTGCCTTGGAGATTGTACAGTATCCTCCTTAGCATCAACTGTAGCATCCTGGACGGAGTTTTCCTCAATTCTGGATTCCCATGGAAGTTTAGCATCTCCCAGGTCTTCAACCAACTCTTCTTCTTGAACAATGACAGCTTCTTCTAATTGTTCTAGTATAAATTCATGCTCTGTCTTGTCTACTAGAGTTTCTGGCAATTCCTTAATGCTCTGCTCTTCATTGAGCTGTCCACATGGGGCTGTGGCTAATCCTTGTGTATTTGAGCGCCTAGAAGCCCATTGAATCATTGCTTGCTCCAGTTGTTGAATGGTTGTTTGAAATTTAATTACTGTTTCCCTTAGGCGATCCTCTGCTTCTTGGGTTGCTGGACTTGGACATGATACAAAGGAAAGTGGTGGTGATTGGGGGCGATCGGATTGGTATTGGGGTAAGGAAGGATCATTTGGTGGCGAATGGTGAAGAGAGGCTTGTGAGTGTAGTGGTTCGAGGTTATGTTGAAAGGATGGTTTATATGCACGGGGTGGGGCTTGTTGGTAGTTACAAGGTTGTCCACCATGTCTTTCAGCTGGGTATGCACTGTAGAATGGTCTTTGTCCAGGATATCTTGGAGGGTGTTGCTGCCAAAAGGGTTGATTAGATCCTCTTGGTTCCATCCATCCTTGATTGGTCTGACCTTGGTACACATTCCTGCTGTAACTTCTATTTCCTTTAACAATATTAGAACCAAACTCAAAGCGAGAGGGGTGAGAGTTCATAGTAGCAAACAAAGATAAAAAGGAAAAAACAAAATTAAATAAACAAGCAAAAGAAAAATATTTACAATAACCAATAATAAGGCACACGTTAGCAGTTACCCGGCAACGGCGCCATTTTGATGAGAGGACTTTTGCGTGGTCTAGAAATTTGCGGATAAATCCTCGTTGCAAGTATAGTTTCTAAACCTTCAAAAGTCCTTTCATACAAACGTTTTGGGTGTCACAAGTAACAAACCCCTTTAAAAATTGTTAACCGAGTATTCAAACCTCGGTTCGTCTTCTCAAGGAACTGCGAGGAAGTATGTTCTTATTATTAGCTATAAAGGTTGTAATCGGGGTTTAGAAGATGAGAGGCAAGTAATTTAAATGACAGGTAAAGTAAATGGCAATTAAAATAAATAAATACTGTAAAGCAGAATTTTGGCAAGGTAAGAGAAGTTGGAGGTCCAACGTAGTTATCTCTCTCAACTATAATGAAAGTTGAATCTAAACTCCACTTGGTCAACCTTTACTAAAGCAAAGGAGAGTCAAGGGACTAATTAAATTGACCTTTGAATCCTATTTATTTCCTAAGAAAAGGTTGGGATTACTTAAGTTCAGCTCAATTAGCAAGATAACGATTATCAATTATGTTGAGTTTAATAACTGTTGAGTTACTGAATCCTTAACCAGAACCAAAAGGGGAAAAAGTAAAATTGATAGAATAATAAAAATATCCTTAGATGGGAAGCAATGGTAACTTAAATCAAAGAGAACAATCATAAACTGAAAATACCTCAAATATTATTAATTTAGATAACAATCTATAACATGGATGAAATTCATAAATTCATTGATCAATTCAAGTGCTGGAATAAATAAAAGTAAAAGGAAGCTAAAACAAAGGAACGTAAAACCTGGATTGAGAGTCACTCTTAAAGCAAGAAGAAATCCTAAATCCTAATCCTAAAAGAGAGAGAGGAGAAGATCTCCCTCTCAACTAAATCTAAATCATTGAAAAGTAAAATATGCGAGCTCTCCTTTGAATGGGTGCATTCCCACACTTTATAACCTCTGGTCTATGCTGTCTGTACTTGGATCTGGGCCAAAAAGGGCTTCAGAAATCGCTGGGGGCGCATTCTGTAAATTCTGATACGTGGCCTCTGTCACGCGTCCGCGTGGGTCACGCGGTCGCGTCATTCGGAGCTTTTCCTTGCCATGCGGTCGCGTCAGTCATGCGACCGCGTCATATGCGTTCTACTTATGTTGCGCGGTCGTGTCAGTCATGCGGCCGCGTCGCTGCATCTTCGCTTCTGGCATGCGATCGCGTCATCCATGCGATCGCGTGGATACCAGTTTCCTTAAAGCTCCGTTTTGCTTTCTCCTTCCATTTTATATGTTTCCTTTTCCATCCTTTAAGTCATTCTGCCTTAGAAAATCTAAAACTACTCAACACACTAATCATGCCATCGAATGGAAATAAAGGTAATTAAAATAATAAATTTTTAAAGCTTAGGAAACATGTTTTTCATTTACATCACATAATAAGGAAGGGAAAGTAAAACCACGCAATTAATGTGAATAAGTAGGTGAAGGATTGTATAAATCACTCAAATTAAGCACAAAAGAACTCATGAAATATGGGTTTATCAACCTCCCCACACTTAAACACTAGCATGTCCTCATGCTAAATTCAAGGTAAATAATTAAGGTTAAAGTGATGGAATGTCATGCAATGCAACCTAATTTAAATGCAACTAACTAAATGAATGATGCATCATGCAACTCTAAATTATTCACTCATATATAAAGCTTACATGTAGGTAACAAGCATCTGGAATTCCCAATTCCTATAACACAATAGCAACAAAACTCATAATGCAATGGGTGAGAATTCATAGGGTAAAAAGAAAATAAAAACCAAAGGTAATAAGAAGAAATAAAATGAACTCCTAAAACTAGCAAAAACAAGCAATCAATCAAAAACAAACTATTCACATATTCACATATTAACAATAGCCAACAATATAACACCATTGCAAGTCCCCGGCAACGGCGCAAAAAATTTGGTAGAGAAAAACCGTCAGCTTATAATTTTTCTTCTTGGTTAGAGGAAATAACTTCGTTGCAAGTATAGTTCCAAACTGACAAGTAATGCTCAAATCAAATTTTATTTCCAAGAAATGTCACAATCAATACAAAATAACCGAGAGTTTTTAAGTCCCGAATCGTCTTCTCTAGAAGTTGCAATGAAATGTTCTATTATTGGCTATAGGGGCTTTGAGGGTTTGATGGCATGAGACAAGGAATTAAAATGGCAAGTAATTAAATGGAAAGCAAGTAAAAGCAATGAAAATGGAAATTAAATGGCAAAAAGGGGCTCTTGGCAAGAATTGGGGAATTAAGGATTCCTATCCTAGTTATGGACCACAAACATGATAATTGCATAGAATTAATCCTAATTAGTCAATCCTAACATCGAGAATTAGTCAAAAGGGCATAATTGATCTCAATCCACAAGTCCTAGCCAACTCTATTAATAGAAGGCTTAGCGTTAGTGGAAACCAAATCAACTAACAATCCTAACACAATGTAGAATGGACATCCACCACTCAAGTTGACCCAATTACCCAATTTTCCAACCAAGAGTGTGAAAAATTAGGCAAAAATCCATCCAAACATTTTATCAAACACTTGGAAGGTATAAAAGAGAAGCATGGGAAAATAACAAGAGATAATAAATTCTATTACTACCAATTGCAAGAAACAATAATAATAACTAAATTAAACAATAAGAACCATAAAACATGAATTGCATTTATTAAAATTAAAGGTAACAAAGTGTCATAAACATAAAAGAAAAAAAGAAGGGAAATAACAAGTAGAAGTAAAGAATAAAGGTGCAATAACAATAAATGACAAGGAAAACTAAATGAAAACAAGAATTAAACCTAAATCTAAAAGAGATCTAACCTAATCTACCCTAAATCTAGAAAGAAGAGAGAGTTTCTCTCTCTAGAATGTGACCTAAAGCATGTTTCTAATCTACCCTAATTGCTCTCCCTTTAACATGGAGTGATGCCCCTTTGATACAGCACTGAATCAGCTTCAGAAAGTCTAAAACTGGGCTTTGGAGGCCCAGAAATCGCCCTCAGCGATTTGAATTAATGTGATCACGTGCTGGGACCTGTGAGTATGCACAGGCTGTCGTGCGTGCGCACACATGGTGTTGTGCTTCTTGTGCGTACGCATAGCACATTGTGCATACGCACACTCCAGTGTGTGCTTCTCCTTTGTTTTTTTCATGTTTTCTCCCTATTGTATGCTTTTCTTCCATTCTTATCAAGACATTCCTACTTATTATACCTGAAATCACTCATCAAAACCATCAAGGCATCGAATAGAATGAAAATGGGCTAAAATCAGTTAAATTAAGAACAAAATGGCATGTTTTCACAATTAGGCTCAATTTAGGGAGAGAACACAAAAGTATGTTATTTGGATGAATAAATATGGGTTTATATGATGAAATCCACTCAAATCAATCCAAAATTTATCATCAAATATGGATTCATCAGAGAGCAACCTGCTAATCAGCCACAATATAGTCTTCCAACAGTGTCGCAGGTAGCAGCTATAATTGTTGGTGATGATGTTGAAACAATAATTCGTGGACGAGATATTAAGGTGCAAACTCATGTTGGTAGCCTAAGAAGGATTCAGGAATTCGTTGGCTATTACGATCCACTACAATATCCTCTTCTTTTTCTATTTGGAACTCATGGATGGGATATCAATACTCGAAGTCAAAGTGGGGGCAAAGTATCATGCCGAACATATTATAGCTACTAGCGGCTCAACAGGCACTATCGTGCTTGTTCAGTCACTTTTCTATTATTTTTAAGAGATTAATTTTTATATTTATTTTTAAAATTTTAAATTTGATAAAATAATTTAAAATTTTAAAATAAATACTATTTAAAAATAAACATAAAAATTGGTAAATTATTTAAATTTTAGAACATATAAAATTTTTATACATTTAAATTAAATAAAATATTAAAAAAATTCATTATATCATTATTATGTGTAACAAAATAATGATAAACATTTATAAAGTAATTATTTATAAACATTATATTACTACAAGAAAGTATCATAATAGCGACCGATTTTAGCGACTGAAAAAACTGGTTGCTAATAGCGACCGATTTAGAATTTCTAGGACAAAAAAAAAATATTGGTCGCTAAATCGGTCGCTAAATTACATTCAGCAACTAATTTTAGCGACCAACAAAATTGGTCACTAATAGCAACCGAATTAGCGACCGATAATGTTTTAATACAACCAGAATAAAGCTAGTCACTAAAATCGGTCGCTATTTTTTTATTTTAGCGACCGATTTTGCAACTGATAGTGAAAAGGTGAACAATTATATGGTTGCTAATTCGGTCGCTAACGTACTGGGCGCTAAATCGGTTGCTAATTGTTAAGTTAGCGACTGATTTTAGTAACTAACAGAATCAGTCACTAATAGCCTCCGAATTAACGACCGATTAGTTTTATACCACTAGAATAAAAATGATCGTTAAAATCTTATTGTGAATTCCTTTCATTCCATCTAGGTAACAAGCATCTGGAATTCCCAATTCCTATAACACAATAGCAACAAAACTCATAATGCAATGGGTGAGAATTCATAGGGTAAAAAGAAAATAAAAACCAAAGGTAATAAGAACAAATAAAATGAACTCCTAAAACTAGCAAAAACAAGCAATCAATCAAAAACAAACTATTCACATATTCACATATTAACAATAGCCAACAATATAACACCATTGCAAGTCCCCGGTAACGGCGCCAAAAATTTGGTAGAGAAAAACCGTCAGCTTATAATTTTTCTTCTTGGTTAGAGGAAATAACTTCGTTGCAAGTATAGTTCCAAACCGACAAGTAATGCTCAAATCAAATTTTAATTCCAAGAAATGTCACAATCAATACAAAATAACCGAGAGTTTTTAAGTCCCGGATCGTCTTCTCTAGAAGTTGCAATGAAATGTTCTATTATTGGCTATAGGGGCTTTGAGGGTTTGATGGCATGAGACAAGGAATTAAAATGGCAAGTAATTAAATGGAAAGCAAGTAAAAGCAATGAAAATGGAAATTAAATGGCAAAAAGGGGCTCTTGGCAAGAATTGGGGAATTAAGGATTCCTATCCTAGTTATGGACCACAAACATGATAATTGCATAGAATTAATCCTAATTAGTCAATCCTAACATCGAGAATTAGTCAAAAGAGCATAATTGATCTCAATCCACAAGTCCTAGCCAACTCTATTAATAGAAGGCTTAGCGTTAGTGGAAACCAAATCAACTAACAATCCTAACACAATGTAGAATGGACATCCACCACTCAAGTTGACCCAATTACCCAATTTTCCAACCAAGAGTGTGAAAAATTAGGCAAAAATCCATCCAAACATTTTATCAAACACTTGGAAGGTATAAAAGAGAAGCATGGGAAAATAACAAGAGATAATAAATTCTATTACTACCAATTGCAAGAAACAATAATAATAACTAAATTAAACAATAAGAACCATAAAACATGAATTGCATTTATTAAAATTAAAGGTAACAAAGTGTCATAAACATAAAAGAAAAAAAAGAAGGGAAATAACAAGTAGAAGTAAAGAATAAAGGTGCAATAACAATAAATGACAAGGAAAACTAAATGAAAACAAGAATTAAACCTAAATCTAAAAGAGATCTAACCTAATCTACCCTAAATCTAGAAAGAAGAGAGAGTTTCTCTCTCTAGAATGTGACCTAAAGCATGTTTCTAATCTACCCTAATTGCTCTCCCTTTAACATGGAGTGATGCCCCTTTGATACAACACTGAATCAGCTTCAGAAAGTCTAAAACTGGGCTTTAGAGGCCCAGAAATCGCCCTCAGCGATTTGCATTAATGTGATCACGTGCTGGGACCTGTGAGTATGCACGGGTTGTCGTGCGTGCGCACACATGGTGTTGTGCTTCTTGTGCGTACGCATAGCACATTGTGCATACGCACACTCCAGTGTGTGCTTCTCCTTTGTTTTTTTCATGTTTTCTCCCTATTGTATGCTTTTCTTCCATTCTTATCAAGACATTCCTACTTATTATACCTGAAATCACTCATCAAAACCATCAAGGCATCAAATAGAATGAAAATGGGCTAAAATCAGTTAAATTAAGAACAAAATGGCATGTTTTCACAATTAGGCTCAATTTAGGGAGAGAACACAAAAGTATGTTATTTGGATGAATAAATATGGGTTTATATGATGAAGTCCACTCAAATCAATCCAAAATTTATCATCAAATATGGATTCATCAGAGAGCAACCTGCTAATCAGCCACAATATAGTCTTCCAACTGTGTCGCAGGTAACAGCTATAATTGTTGGTGATGATGTTGAAACAATAATTCGTGGACGAGATATTAAGGTGCAAACTCATGTTGGTAGCCTAAGAAGGATTCAGGAATTCGTTGGCTATTACGATCCACTACAATATCCTCTTCTTTTTCTATTTGGAACTCATGGATGGGATATCAATACTCGAAGTCAAAGTGGGGGCAAAGTATCATGCCGAACATATTATAGCTACTAGCGGCTCAACAGGCACTATCGTGCTTGTTCAGTCACTTTTCTATTATTTTTAAGAGATTAATTTTTATATTTATTTTTAAAATTTTAAATTTGATAAAATAATTTAAAATTTTAAAATAAATACTATTTAAAAATAAACATAAAAATTGGTAAATTATTTAAATTTTAGAACATATAAAATTTTTATACATTTAAATTAAATAAAATATTAAAAAAATTCATTATATCATTATTATGTGTAACAAAATAATGATAAACATTTATAAAGTAATTATTTATAAACATTATATTACTACAAGAAAGTATCATAATAGCGACTGATTTTAGCGACTAAAAAAACTGGTTGCTAATAGCGACCGATTTAGAATTTCTAGGACAAAAAAAAAATATTGGTCGCTAAATCGGTCGCTAAATTACATTCAGCAACTGATTTTAGCGACCAACAAAATCGGTCACTAATAGCAACCGAATTAGCGACCGATAATGTTTTAATACAACCAGAATAAAGCTAGTCACTAAAATCGGTCGCTATTTTTTTATTTTAGCGACCGATTTTGCAACTGATAGTGAAAAGGTGAACAATTATATGGTTGCTAATTCGGTCGCTAACGTACTGGGTGCTAAATCGGTTGCTAATTGTTAAGTTAGCGACTGATTTTAGTGACTAACAGAATCAGTCACTAATAGCCTCCGAATTAACGACCGATTAGTTTTATACCACTAGAATAAAAATGATCGTTAAAATCGGCTGCTATTTTTTAATTTAGCGACCGAATTAGCAACCAAAACAAAGGAAAAAATGTTCTTGGGTCTTTTAGTCACAAGAAAGGTCACTATTTTTTAATTTAGTGACCGATTTTAAAACCGATCGATAGATAAATAGAATGAAACTTAGTTAGTTGCTAATTCGGTTGCTAAATTAGAACCTACAAACCCTAACCTTAATTTCAAAATCACCCACATACTTCCCACCTGATTGTTCCTCTGTGAGCCACACTCACTCTCTCTTCGCTCCCCCACCGCCAACCCGTCTCCCTCATATACACACAACACACAGTTCAGCAAAGCAAAAAGGACATAAACGAAAAGAAAATGGGGAAAAAGGGAGAAAGAGAGATCTGTGAGAGAGCAGAGGAGATCGGAGAGCAGAGGAAATACACGTCACCATTGAGCTTCAAAGAGAGAGGGAAGAGAAACGCGACAGTGGGAGCTCTGTTGAAGCTGGTCATCGTCGCTGCTGCCGTCCGAGTCACCGCCAGGGGAATCTCTTGCCGCCGTTGCCACGGGTGGAGTCCGCCATCGAGTTGTGCGCCGTTGGTGGAGCTATACCTTGCCAGAGTTGCTTTTCACCACAATCCTGCTCCACTTGTGCGTTCTATTTTGCTCTCATCTTATTTATCTGTTTGTTCTGATTTTTAATTCCATTTTAGTTTCTGCCTTGTCCTGAATTTTCAAAACTATTTACATCTTTAATTTTTATCAAATTCGAATTCCTTGTTTTGTGTTAATGTGTATGGTGTTAATGCGTTAGAATTTTGGCAAATGTCTAAAGAGATTGCACCCTAGTAGTAGTTGTATTTGTGTTTGGGGATTTCAATGTTGTTGTAGCCGTAAGCGAGGGAGTAAATTGTCTTTCTAATCTACCTCATATGAGAGCTAGAGCATTTTGATAGGTAGTTTGCCCACCACCTGTTCGATAGAATGTTTCTTTAACTTCTTCTCAATGGACATCCACCTGTTCGATAGCTTTTTTGTGAACATTTGAGCTTAGTGTATTTGTGTTCTTAATATTACAAAATGATATGAAATAATTGACATTTGACACCTTTAAATAGACTGGTGGAGTAGCTTTGACAAATGGTTTAGTTTCCGCAATAGAAGAAAGGTTTGTCTTAATTTTGTTTGATCTTGTAGCGTATTTAAATGCTTTGTTACCAAATGATTGGCTGCAATACTGAAATTTGGGATGATAATTACTGTATTCTTCATAAATGTGCTTTCTAAATATGCTAACAACACATGGAAACCATTATAACTTATAAGCACGTTATCATATTAACAATGTCGGCCTAAAAGTCATATGATTAGTGCATGTGATTTTTCATTGATAGGTCATATGCAAGTAGAATCTTGGAAGAAAAATGCATTCGCATTGATTTAATGACCTCTAACATCAATTCATTTCTTTTGGTTGTAACCAAATTTTTAGATTTGAGCAGTATTGGCCTCTCTATAGAATATTTCTGTTTTTTTTTAACTCGTCCTGCTTAGCCTTTTTATATTTCGATAAATCATGTCAATCAGAAAATGCTAGTGTCTTGAAAGATCTTGTTATTATTATTATTATTATTATTATTATTATTATTATTATTATTATTATTTTGGTAAATATTAAGCTAATGGATCAATCTTGTCTTCCTTTATGCAGAGTCTTACATGCCATTCCTCCAAATAAAGCAATTAATACTGTGGAGGTTAGTTTCTTTAACTTCTTTACCACCTAATAAACGTATAATAATGTATGCGCCTAATAATCCAGCATAGTAGGTGTGAAACTTAGCTTAAGGGACATCCATAATAACAAATTTGCACCTAACTACTATTTGATATGTTAATCTGTAATTATTAACTATTTCTGACAACTTAGCTTATTATAATTTCTGAACTATATCTTGGTAATCTTGATATTCTGATTGGCTTAGGCTTAAGTTTGAAATGACAGCTCCAATAATTAAGTGCTTCTTAAGGTAGTGATTAAAGTGATTGCTAGCATTTACTGATCATTTGAAGTTCTATGGTTTCTCAATGGCCTAATTAAACACCTTTTTTATTTTTCATGTGATATCAGACGGTTCATTCGTGCAGCTCAAGGAGTCAGTGAGGTATCTTCCTCTCTTAAGCTGGTTATTTCTATTTGTAGTTCTTGTACTGCATTTAATTAAACCCCACTTCTAACAGAAAAATAATTCCATGTCTTTATTTTTTCAGACCCCTTCGTTGCAACTAGAGTGCTTGACAAACTACATTGCCGAATTGTCTTTGTTGGAGTACAATATGCTTTGTTATGCTCCGTCACTAATAGCTGCTTCTGCAATTTTCTAGCCAAGTTTATACTCTCCCCCTCAACCAAACCATGGGTACAGTACTATCAACAAATCCTATAATCATTTTAAGATTCTTAATGTATTTATTTTAAGGGTATATATGCTTGTTCTTGATATTATTTTTTCTTCTTAAACAGAATGCTACATTGAAGCACTATACACAAATACCAGCCTTCTGATTTATGTAGTTGTGTAAGGGATCTCCATCGACTTTGTTGCAACAATCCTAACTCCAATTTGCCTGCAATTAGGGAAAAGTATAGTCAGCATAAGGTATAAACATAAACATCTTTGCTTCTTGAGTGGGTGCTGCTATGATTTGTTGTTCCCTTGTTTAATAATTTCCTCTTAACTCATAGATATGTTGAATTTGTGTTTTCGGTACAAAAACGTGGCCAAGAAGTATTGCCCTCCCTCAATACCTTCAGAATATTTTCAGAATTGAGGAAAGATACAGTTGAATTGCCGGTTCTCAAGAGAGAAGGCCACTCTTCTCTTATCATTGTATATGTAGTTACCATTTTTCCCACCTTGATTAGAAGAGTTCTTGTTGTATCTGCTTTTCATTTTATGTGGCATGTTATTTTTGCCTTCATTTTTTTTTCAATACATATATGTAATATACATAAATATAAATTTATTTGTATTAGAATCCATTTTCCATTTCATCTTTATATGATTTTCAATAATTATTAACATTCGATTTTAATAAATAGTTATCTATCTTTGATTATTCATATATTTTATTGAATTAGAGTTATATTTAAAAATTAAATTTTAATAGTGATATATGTGAAATTTAGTTAAAATTTATAATTAGAAAGCAGCAGTAGCGACTGATTTAGCAACCGGTTTTAGAATTTTGAAGTTAGCTGTTAGCGACCGATTTAGCGATTGAAAAATTAGCGACTGATTTAGTAACCGAAATATCAGTTGCCATTTAGCGACCGAATACCTCAGCGACCAATTTAGTGACTGAAATATTGGTTGCTATTTAGCGACCGATCTTATTAGCGACCGATTTAGCGACCAAAATTATTTTTATGGTTAGGTGGCCTTGTTTGAAAATCGGTCGCTAAAATTGGTCACTAAATATTAGCAATCAACATCGGTCACTATTTTGAATTTAGCGACCAAGGTTTTAGTGACTACCAGAATCGGTCGTTAAATTGGTCGCGAAGCTGATAGCAAGTGATTTTCAAGAAAAATCGGTAGCTAAATCCGTCGCTATTCCGGTAATTTCTTGTCGTGTATAAGTTTATTTATTTATTTTTTCAACAGTTAGGATTGAGATTCGAATCCAAAACTTCTAGGTGAGAATGGGGAGACTATGTCATTCGAGTTATGAAGCAAAGATACATTATATTCAAAGCATTCTTTTTCTTCATGAATAATTCTAAATCTTATATTTAATTTATTTAATTATCTTTAATTTTATTACTTTTTCCAAATTATTAATTTATACTTTTATTATATTCCTTCATTGTATCACACACTATTATTTCTCTATACACATATCTGTCATTGTCTAGGTGCAACTGCTATATTACCTTGTTCTCCTTTGTCTTTTTTTTTCTCCTCCCACTTTTTCTTCACCCAATTGTAATTATTTATCACCAAGTACTATTATCACAATTTTCAATCTGATCTATTACTTTGATCTATAACCATCCATTATGTTAACTTTTATGAGTTGTTAAAGTGTTATTAAAAGAATTTGCTTTTGTCTTTTTTAAATATCTAAATGTATAAAAATAATAATTTTTTATTGACGTGCATGTTAAGTAATTTTATTGTTCTATTAATAAAAAATTTAAGACATAAAGCATTAAAAAATTTTGTTCAAATTATCAAAATTTAATGTTAGTAATCCGAAAAACTAATATCAAAATATATTAATTTTAACTAATATAATAAAAATAGTATATTATTGTAAGTTTTTAACTAATAATTATAAATTTAAGTTACAATTTAATATAATACCTTAAAACAGATGGTTGTCATTACTTTTCATATTTGACTGCTATTATATAAATTTCATGTTTGCTTTATTGTGCACATTAATTAAACTATACTTTATTATTTTATTTTGTATATTTTGAAATAATGCGACCGTAATATAAGGGTGACATTAGTTTTTATAACTAATATGAATCTTTTTACTATTTTATTTGTCATTTAAATACTATTCATAAAAAATAATTACTTAAAGTAAAATACTATATAAAGAAAGATAGGAAACTTTTGAATTAATCATTCGGGTTTGTTTCTTAATTCTCACTTGATATTTCTCAAATTTAATAGATTGATGGTGGTGATTCTTTTTATTAGTTAAAAAATTTTAACACCCCCTCTCTCTCTCTCTTGGTTTTTTAATTTTATTAAATAGTTTTTTTAGGTCAAAATATTGTTAATACTTCCTCTATAAAAAGTATTTTTTAAATTATCTAATGCATAAAATATCACATATTTTCATTTTATCTTAAAAGTTTCATATTTTTTTTATATCAAAGCATTACAGTTTATTATATTATTATATATTATTTTTGTACCACAAAATAAAAGGTAAAACTTTATATTTTTTTGTTACTTATTTTATTTTATTTTGGCTATTTAAATTAGCATGTATATTGTAACACCCTACCATACAGAGTCTTATGCTTAAGTCATAATCCAGAGATGGCAAGGTATTACGACCTCTAAAACAAAAATCTAGTACGTATAGTAGTGTGAATAAGGATTATAACTAGGAGCCTTTGTAGAAAAAGGGGTAAACAAAAATCGCAACTCGAAAGCGCAACACTCCGATCGATAACGTAACGAGCAAGGGATAAGCTAACGCGAGATCATATATATACAAAAGAGTGTCAAAAACGGGAATATCAAAACTCAAATCCGGATGCGAAGATAAACGGTCCGAGCATAGTAATATATATATACATATAATAAAATAAGGAAACTCCAAAGGAAACCCAAAGGGACACAAATACAGAACCCTATTCTCCAAAAATCTCCTATAAGAGGAGTCATCACAGTTTGTATTATTTAGTGGAGATAAAAGTATCTAAACAAGATATATAAACCAAGACGGAGTCCCGAGAACAAAGGATCTTCGCTAATCCAGAAGTCTCCAGCATGCCTCAGCAAGAAACCTCACGTCCTGCATCTGAAAACCACAAAATCCGCATGGGTGAGAACCAGAGGTCCCCAGCATGGTAACAGCTTCCACATATATAATACATAATAATAGAGGAAAGCCGAAGGCAATCCTAGAACTTCCTCCAGATAATATCAAAGCTTATAAACAAACTAAACCGTAAGTGGCAACTGACTAAAGATCCTTCAGTCTAACTAATACTTCCCTTTTCAATTCCTTCAGACCTCCCAACCACCAGCAGGAGTACAATATAGCAAACACAGTTATATCAGACAAGAGATTTACAAATAGGAACAGATAAGGCATTTAGACAATTAGCAAGTAATATGCAGTCAAATAGGCAATCTCAAACAATTCATATAGTATGCATATGATGAATGCCTGTCCCTAGTGGCTGATGATATCATCTGTCGGTTATAGAGCCAACCCGACAAGTCCTGGTAGCTAACCATTAGACTGTCCCTCTGTCGCGCATCCCCAACTCGAGTTATACTCATCATAAACTTGATCATAATCATGATCCATATCCATCATCCTCACTGGTGAATATTTACGGGGACGAGCTCATCCGGGCCTTTCACAGTTCCCGGCCACACTTACGACATAGGGTCAAAAGAGCTTCGAGTCTCAACTTGGAGCACGTGGTGGCTAGCCACTGCTTCCTCCCAGGGAAACCCTCATCTCTGATGGTGGAAGTGCAAACATTCACAATTCATTCAACAGCATATATGCATTTATACTTAGCCATAATCATGGCTCCGCCGTAACACGGCAATAATCTAGCCATCCGGCTCACGGTTAAATACATAACTAGCTAATTCATTAACAATTACGGCCCTTCGGCCCATGGCACAACAAGCACTTCCACCGCCATCCTCCGCATCTCACATAATCATCTTTGATCCTCATTGATCATTCATTTTTCCCTTACTTCACTCTCAAGTTACCACATTTACTAGCCCCTTGCCTCATTGCTAGGCATATTATAATGATTTAAGACATAAGTGATGAGATCGGAGGCTTAGAAGTATGAAATTTGGCTTTTAAAACTCAAAAATCAACTTTGGGATGAAAACAGGGCCACGCGTACGCACACTCCACGCGCACGCGTGGATGGCCACAAAATCTCATCGACGCGCAAGCGTCATACGCGTGGATGCGAGGGTTAAAAAATAGCCAAACGACGCGCGAGCTTCAACCACGCGTACACGTGGGTACTCTTGCGCCCCAGGCACAAAACTGGCACAACTCTGGCACAACTCTCGGGAAAATAGCTGGGCATTTGGTGCAGCGCATCGACGCGCCCGCGCACACCACGCGCACGCGTGGATGGTGCTTTCTTAAAGAACGGCGCGTACGCGCCAAGTGCGCCTACGCGCGGAGGGTCATTCTGCTAAAAAATTTTCTAAGTTAAAAGCTGCAGAATTTACAGATTCAACCCCCAATCTTCCGACGGACATAACTTTCTCATTTTAAATCGTTTTTCACCCGTTCTTCGAACGGCATGGACATCCCGGATCCAATTTCATTTCTATATAGATTTGGCACAAATCAGAGATCCGTAGTCTAAGTTATGTCCCGTCAAAGTATGCCCAAAAACCATGTTTTCATACAAAACCATAAAGTGCCATTTTCAAAACATGCCAATTTTATCCCTTTCTTTGAAATCAATCAAAATGTACCAAAATCAACATCAAGCCATCCTCAACTCACACATTGACATTTTACCAATTTCCCAAAATCACCATCCAACCCTTTTAACACTTCTCAATCAAATGCTAAAGGACAAACACAATATCATGTCATACATCCTCGCTTATCCCAATTTCCAATAATACCATTTTCAATCAACTATCATTATACATAATCAACATCATACTCACCATAAACATGGTACCACCCACCAATTCAACCTTAATCATTCATCAAGCATATATCACAACATGCATTTTCTCATATATCACACAATCAAGGCATCAATATTCATAATCACATATATGATCACATCATATATCTCAACCATTTAACAACATCACCATTCAATGCCTATCTTAGGGCCTCTAGCCTAAGCATTTCCTACCACATTATATATTAGATACGGGAAACCGAGACCATACCTTAGCCGATTTCCCAAGCTTAACCGGAGCACTTCCAAACCACTTGTCTACAAGCTCTCAAGGTCTCAACACCTCCAAGAACAGATTTTATCATACAAAACCCTCTCCCAAGCTTTCCAAAATCACCAATCAAGCTCCAATATTCCCATATACACAACCTAAGCCACAATCATCATACCCATACACAACATCTCAATACCCAACATCATAGAACAACAAATTACACTAGGGTTGAGAATCTTACCACACCCAATGTCCAAGGGGACAAGATTAACCTTCTCCTTCAAGAGAGTTGGGTCCTATAACATCAAAGAGCCCAAAATCTCAACATTTCATCCATGAAACTCGAAAACAAGGGCTGGAATTTCGAAGAGAAAAACGTGGCTTACCTTAAGATTGATTGTATGGGTTTTGTAGGGCTCTCCGCAGTGAACGCGTGGCCGCAAACGGTGCGGCGATTGGAGCTCTAGATCAAAAGTTATGGTGGTTTGAAGATCAACCAAGGGAGAGAACTTGAGAGAGTGTTCTTCCCTTCCTCTCCACCATTTCAGCGTGTATTTGTGTGTTGTGAGGAGAGAGAGTGCTGAAAACTAGGGTTTTGGTTTAGTTTAGTTGGGCCAAGGGCCCATTTTGGGTCCGGTTGGCCTGGTTTGGTCCGTTCGGTCCAATCTTGGTCCGATTTCTATAAAATTGGTACCGAAATTCTCGTCTCACTCTCCTCTATCACATTTAGCCATAAAAATAACATTTTTGGCTTTCTAGAATAAATTCTCATTTATGGGTTAATTAGCCGTTAATTAACTGGGTCTTACATATATGATCAACATATTTTCTATTAGTTATGCAATACTTTTACAATATTTTTTCAGTTCCAATCAATATGCATTTAAAAAATTATCTTTAAATCCTAATTCATGTAATTCAAAGATCATTGGATTCATAATTTTTAAAATTTCAAAAAAATAAACACTTTTTGTATTATTATAATTAGTTAAATGGAGAAATAATAACGATCACATCATAAATTTAATTAATAAAGTAAAATAATTTATCAATTTATATTAAATTATTAATTTTAGTTACACTTAAAAGTGAATAACACTTTAAAAATAACTAAAAAAAATTCAAAAATCTTATGTGAATCAACATGTACATAAAATATTATGTGAAGATAACTATAAACATTAGGATAGTTAACAAGTAATTACGGAAGAATAAAAAATAATTGTAAATTCTAAGAGTTGAAATAGTAAAAAGAACGAGGAAGAAAAAGTTAGATATTTATTGGGTTATTCCTCTTGAATATGATATTACTGAAAAAATGTAAAGACAAAATTAAAACATAATTTGAATACTAAATTGATAGTTTTTGAAGAGAATCCTCGAATAAATAAACAAATAATATTAAAAACAATTAAATAAAAATTAAACAGATGAAATGCAAATAAATAATCAAAAATCACTTTTTAAAATTGAAGTTATTTATTCATAATTATGTTATGTCACCGAGAAGAAATAGATTATTACCCTAAAAAATATGCTGAGGTATAGACATAATAATAAAATTGTCATTTGAATATGTAAAGAACCTAAAATAAAAATAATTTTACACATGAATAAAGAAGTAATATTATTTGTTATTTTAAATATAAAAAAATAACAAATTAAGTATTAACAGAAAAATATCAAAATAATTCTAGTAAAGCAATCAAATGTTACAATATCTTGATTTATAACCTACATCAAACCAATCAACAATTATTTTTTTTAAAAATAAATATAAATATACCTGCACGGTTTCACCTTATAAATGTTGTGATTTGGTTGTATTTAACAAAAATATAAAAGTAGGTTACAAATAAAAAATGCGAGGAGAAGAAAACTCTCAGTTGAAATATTAGACTTAGTTACTCATTTAAAAAGTTTAAATTACATTTTCACAATTTTTAACTGTTATTTATGCAAAAAAAAGACATATTAAAAAAAAATAAAACTTTGATTGAAATTACAACTTAATCCTTGATATTAATTTTTTACTACAATTCCTTCTCTCCTTCTCCTCGCTACATTTTTATTTTCAAACATTAATACTATAATCCTATCTACTACAAAAATCAACTACATATAAGAATTTTTAAAAATATAATAATAATACTTTAGAATAAATAAATAAATCAAGTTTAATTAAAAATAAAGTAAACAAAAATTACAAAAATTAAGATTCTAAACTAAGATTTAAAACAAAATAAAAAATGACTAATTTGTGGTCAAATAATAGAATAAAAAATCATGTAAAATTGAATGTGACCTAACAAAATAAAAGATGTTATGAATAAAAGATGTTACCAATTAATATTGTATGGAACACATTTAATTTATCTTTAAATATATGATATATGAAAACCAAACCGTTATGGAGTGTTGTTTATGTGATACGAGATGTTGAGGACTACTCCGGCTCTTTTGTGTTTAGGGGAGCTCAATAGTCGGCAATCTCATGCTCCTTACAACAAAGCCAGAGAGCCAGTTCTTTCCAACTATCTTGGAGTTGTCCCCTATTTCGATCATGCCTATCCAGATTTTCTCGATCCAGCTGAACTTACTTCAACTCCACTCTCATCTAAGCTTGTAAAGTCCTCGAGCGAAGCGAGGGGAGCTAATGCCTTTACCTTACATAGAAGAGATTAGATGTTAGCACCTTAAGCTCTCTTTCTTAACTATCTACTGTACCAGTGAAGTAGCCCATGTAAAAAAGTTACAAAAGAAATGATTAATGATATATATCAATTAAATAATATTATAAATAAAAATTTTAATTTATTATTTCATAATATCATTTTTTAAAAGTTGAGGGCGAATCACAAGTCAGAATACGTAGTGAGTACTAAATCATATAAATTAAGACTATTTTTTTCCTTATCTTCATTCCTTCTGAAGTATACTTTTTTCCCTTAAAAATCAATTCATTCTTAATTTTCTATGTAAACCATATGAATGCAAAAAATATATAATCCATCTACTCTCAATCTTTCTTTGACTGTGCCTTAATCTAGTATAAATAAACATCTTTTATACTACCACAAATTGTTAAAAGGTTATAACCACTTTTTTTTATAGTTATTGTAAAAATGTAGGAGTAAACTTCATCAAATTTCTCCTCAAATGTGAGAACATATCCAATACCAGATTTGTTGGATGTGGATTTAGTATTTCATGAAGAAGCCAGAAATTTCATAGAGGAATCATTAAAAGCTGCACTTTCCTTGGTTATATAACCTAAACCAGATTTTTCAAACAATGGTCTTTGGCTTGCAAGTAATTTTTCCAAGTTACTAGAACTTTGAGCAAATTTTGCTAAGTCACCATTCAGCATTTTAATCATATCATTTAATCTTTCATTTTCAGCAATTAACTCTTAAGAAAGATCCACAATGTGCTTTCTTTTTAATTTTTCAAGTTTATATTTTAGAAATATGTTTTCTTCAATAATGTCCAAAGCATATTTAGTTTCCTTCATTTTTTCTTTTAAAAAATTATTTTCAGCTTTTAACACATCTTTTTCAGATATGCATTTATTGTACTTATCTAGCAGTTTTGAGGTGTTTAGAGTAAGATCATCAATAATAGCATGTAAATCATCTATAGACAAGTCATAGTAATTTACCTCATCAAGATGATTATTTCCAGCCATGAAGCAGGTTTTATCTTCACCTTCAGAATATTCTTCCTCATTGGAGTCGTTCTCAAGATCCTCCCAAGCTGCCATGAGCACTCTCTTCTTTTCTTTCTTTCCTTTGTCCTCCTTCTTGAGCTTTGGACAGTTTAGCTTGAAGTGTCCAGCCTCCTTGCAATGGTGACACGTCACTTTGCTCAAGTTCATCTTGTGTTCCTTTGAGCTTGAACCCTTGTACTTGCCCTTGTTTTTCATCATCCTTCTAAATCTCCTAACAAAAAACATAAGCTCATCATCTGAAATACGATCACTAGACTCACTCTCTTTTGATCCTATTTTTAACTTGAGGGCTATTCCCTTTTTCTTTGAGTCCGGGTTTGTGTGTGTGGTTTCATAGGCAAGGAGTTTTCCTCTCAGCTTATCATAGGTTATAGGGCTTAGGTTATTGCTCTCAGCTAGGACAGTGATAGTGGTTTCCTATTCTTTTGTGAGGCTTCTAAGGAGTTTTCTCACTAGATTTTGTTTTGAGTAGTTTGTACCCAAAGCATCAAGGTTGTTGATTATGATTGAGAATCTCTTAAAAACTTCATCAATGCTTTCTCCATCCTTCATATTAAACATCTCGTACTCTTTTCGCAGCATATCAATCCTCGTTTCTTTGACCTGTTTAGTGCCTTCGTGTGTAACCTGGAGTTTCTCCCAAATTTCTTTGGCTATCTTGCATCTAGAAACCTTTCGGTACTCTTCAAAGCTGATAACACAGTGAAGAAGGTTGATTGCTTTAGCATTCAGCTCCATTTTTTTCTTATTGTCTTCATTCCACTCAGCTTCTTCTTTTGGAGTCACCACTCCATTAGCACTTGTTTTTGTTGGAATCTTGGGGTCACTCATAATAATCTTCCATATGTTATAGTCAATGGATTGGATGAAGATCCTCATCCTCTCTTTCCAGTAGGCATAGTTCTTCCCATTGAAGAAGGGTGGCCTGTTGTTTAACTGGCCTTCAATTTGAGTATAGGTGTAAAACCCGGTTAATTAATGGCTAATTAACCCATAAATGAGAATTTATTCTAGAAAGCCAAAAATGTGATTTTTATTGCTAAAGATGATAGAGGAGATTGAGACGAGAATTTCGGTACCAATTTTATAGAAATTGGAACAAGATTGGACCAAATGGGCCAAACCGGGCCAACCAGACCCAAAGTGGGCCCTTGGCCCAACTAAACTAAGCCAAAACTCTAGTTTTTAGCACTCTCTCTCCTCATTTGTTACACACACACACACGCTGAAATGGAGTGACTGAGGGGAAGAACACTCTCTCAAACTTCTATCTCTCACTTGATCTTCAAACCATCATAACTTTTGATCTAGAGCTCCGATTGCCGCACTGTTTACGGCCACGCGTTCACCGCGGAGAGCTCTACAAAACCCATACAACCAATCTTGAGGTAAGCTATGTTTTGCTCTTCGAAATTCCAGCCCTTGTTTTCGAGTTTCATGGGTAAAATGTTGAGATTTTGGGCTCTTTGATGTTATAGGACCCAACTCTCTTGAAGGAGAAGGTTAATCTTGTCTCCTTGGACCTTGGGTGTGGTAAGATTCTCAACTCTAGTGTAATATGTTGTTCTATGATGATTGGGTATTGAGATGTTGTGTATGGGTATGACGTTGTGGCTTAGGTTGTGTATATGTGAAAATTAGAGCTTGATTGGTGACTTTGGAAATCTTGAAAAGGGAGTTTTGTGTGATAAAATCTATTCTTGGAGGTGTTGAGACCTTGAGAGCTTGAGGAAAAGTGATTTGGAAGTGCTCCGGTTGAGCTTGGGAAATCGGCTAAGGTATGGTCTCGGTTTCTCGTATCTAATATGTAATGTGGTAGGAAATACTTACGCTAAAGGCCCTAAGATAGACATTGAATTGATGATGTTGTTGAATGGTTGAGATATATGATGTGATCATATATGTGACTATGAATATTGATGCCTTGATTGTGTGATATATGAGAAAATGCATGTTGTGATATATGCTTGATGAATGATTGAGGTTGAATTGGTGGGTGGTACCATGTTAATGGTGAGTATGATGATGAGTATGTATAATGATGTTTGATTGGAAATGGTATTATTGGAAATTGGGATGAGGAAGGATGTATGACATGATATTGTGTTTGTCCTTTAGCCATTTGACTGAGAAGTGTTAAAATGGTTGGATGGTGGTTTTGGGAATTTTGGTAAAGTGTCAATGTGTGAGTTGAGGATGGCTTGATGTTGATTTTGGTACATTTTGATTGATTTCAAAAAGGGTTGAAATTTGGCATGTTTTGGTTGATTTTGAAAAGAGTTGAATATGGTTTGTTTTGACAATGGCACCTTGTGGTTTTGTATGAAAACATGGTTTTTGGGCATGTTTTGATGGGAAATAACTTGAACTACGGATCCCCATTTGTACCAAGCTTGTTTAGAAATGAAATTGGATCCGGGATGTCCATGCCGTTGAAAGAACGGGCAGAAAATGATTTAAAATGAGAAAGTTATGTTCGTCGGAAGATTGGGGGTTGAATCTGTAAATTCTGCTACTTTCTACTTAGAAAATTTTTAGCAGAATGACCTCCGCGCGTAGGCGCACTTGGCGCGTACGCGCCGTTCTTCAAGAAAGCACCATCCACGCGTGCGTGGCGTGCGCGGGTGCGTCGATGCACTGCACCAAATGCCAGCTATTTTCCTGAGAGTTGTGCCAGAATTGTGCCAGTTTTGTGCCTGGTGCGCAAGAGATTTAGTTGGGCAGATTTGAAAAAGATAAGAATCAAACAAAAAGTTAAGTGGTTAAGAGATTTTGAAAATCAAATTTTGGAAAGATAAGATTGAAAATTGAAAAAGATGTGATTGAAACAAAAAGATAAGATTGATTGAAAAAGATTTGAAAGTCAAATTTTGAAAAGATAGGAAGTTAGAAAAGATTTTAAATTTGATTTCGAAAAAGATATGATTGAAAATTATTTTGAAAAAGGTTTGAAAAAGAAATTTAAAAAGATTTGATTTTGAAAATTAAAGTTGATTACTTGACTAACAAGAAACAAAAAGATTTGATTTTAAAATTTAAAGATTGAACCTTTCTTATTAGGCAAGTAACAAACTTTACATTTTTGAATCAATCACATTAATTGTTAGTAATATTTTCGAAAATTATGAGATAGAATTAAGAAAAAGATTTTTGAAAAATATTTTTATAATTTTCGAAAATAAATAAGAAAAAATGAAAAAGATTTTATTTTTGAAAAAGATAGGATTTTTAAATTGAAAATTTGATTTGACTCATAGGAAACAACTAAATTTTAAAAAGTTTTGAAAAAGTCAACTCAAATTTTCGAAAATTTATGAGTGAAAAAGGGAAAGATATTTTTTTTTATTTTTGAATTTTTAATGATGAAAGAGAAAAACACAAAATTGACTCAATGCATGAAAATTTTGGATCAAAACACGTGATGCATGCAAGAACACTATGAATGTCAAGATGAACACCAAGAACACTTTGAATGTCAAGATGAACACCAAGAACTTATTTTTGAAAAAATTTCAAGAAAAGAAAACATGCAAGACACCAAACTTAAAAATTTTTAATTTTTAGACACTAAGAATTCAAGAATGCATATGAAAAAAAAGAAAAGACACAAAACAAGAAAATATGAAGATCAAACAAGAAGACTGGCCAAGAACAACTTGAAGATCATGAAGAATGCAATGCATGAAATTTTCGAAAATAATTTTTAGAAAATTAAAAAGATGCAATTGACACCAAACTTAAAACTTGACTCAAGACTCAAACAAGAAACACAAAAAATATTTTTGATTTTATGATTTTGTAAATTTTTTTGTATTTTTCGAGAATTAATTGGGAAAAACGAAAAAGAAGAAAATATTTTTTTTGATTTTTTTCGAAAATAAAAATAATAAAATCAAAAAGGTTAAAATTAAAATAAAGTTACCTAATCTGAGCAACAAGATAAACCGTCAATTGTCCAAACTCGAACAATCCTCGGCAACGGCGCCAAAAACTTGGTGTGTGAAATCGTGATCTTTACTTCCTTGGTAACGGCGCTAAAAACTTCATACGCACGTTCATATTCTTAATTTTGTTTCACAACTTCGTACAACTAACCAGCAAGTGCACTGGGTCGTCCAAGTAATAAACCTTACGTGAGTAAAGGTCGATCCCACGAAGATTGTCGACTTGAAGCAAGCTATGGTCACCTTGTAAATCTCAGTCAGGCGGATTCAAATGTATTAAGAGATTATAGTGTACTAAAAGATAATTAAAATGGGATAGAGATACTTATGTAATTCATTGGTGAGAGTTTCAGATAGGCGTATAGAGATGCTTTCGTTCCTCTGAACCTCTACTTTCCTGCTGTCTTCATCCAATCATTCCTATTCCTTTCTATGGCAAGGTTTGTGTAGGGCATCACTGTTGTCAATGGCTACTTCCCTTCCTCTCTGTGAAAATGGTCCAATGCGCTGTCACTGCATGGCTAATCATCTGGAGGTTCTCGATCATACTGGAATAGGATTCACCCTCCTTTTGCGTCTGTCACTACGCCCAGTACTCGCGAGTTTGAAGTTCGTCACAGCCATCCCTTCCCGGATCTCAAGAATGGCCGTCCATGGATTCTAACTTATACCACGAAGACTCTGATTAAGGAATCTCAGAGATACTTATTCAATCTAAAGTAGAACGGAAGTGGTTGTCAGGAACGCATTCATAGTTGGGAATGATGATGACTGTCACGATCATCACATTCATATTGAGGTGCGAATGAATATCTTAGAATCAGAATAAGCTTGAATTAAATAGAAAAACAGTAGTACTTTGTATTAATTCATGAGGAACAGCAGAGCTCCACACCTTAATCTATGGAGTGTAGAAACTCTACCGTTGGAAATACATAAGTGATAAGGTTCAGGCATGGCCGAATGGCCAGTCCCCAAACGTGATTTAAAGATGAAACTAAAGATGTAAATACAATAGTAAAAGTCCTACTTATACTAAACTAGTTACTAGGGTTTACAGAAATGAGTAAATGATGCAGAAATCCCCCTCTGGGACCCACTTGGTGTGTGCTTGGGCTGAGCTTGAAGTTTACACGTGGAGAGGTCTTTCTTGGAGTTGAACGCCAGTTTGTAACGTATTTCTAGCGTTGAACTCCACTTTGCAACTTGTTTCTGGCGCTGAACGCCAGACTGCAACATGGAACTGGTGTTCAACACCAGTTTACGTCATCTAATCTCGGGCAAAGTATAAACTATTATATATTGCGAGAAAGCCCTAGATGTCTACTTTCCAACGCAATTAGAAGTGCGTCATTTAGAGTTCTGTAGCTCCAGAAAATCCACTTTGAGTGCAGGGAGGTCAGAATCCAACAGCATCTGTAGTCCTTCTTCAACCTCTGAATCTGATTTTTGCTCAGGTCCCTCAATTTCAGCCAGAAAATACCTGAAATCATAGAAAAACACACAAACTCATAGTAAATTCCAGAAATGTGAATTTTAATTAAAAACTAATAAAAATATACTAAAAACTAACTAAATCATACTGAAAACTATGTAAAAACAATGCCAAAAAGCGTATAAATTATCTGCTCATCACAACACCAAACTTAAATTGTTGTTTGTCCCCAAGCAACTAAAAATCAAATAGGATAAAAAGAAGAGAATATACTATAAATTCCAAAATATCAATAAAAAATAGCTCCAATCAGATGAGCGGGACTTGTAGCTTTTTGCCTCTTGAATAGTTTTGGCATCTCACTTTATCCATTGAAGTTCAGAATAATTGGCATCTATAGGAACTCAGAGTTCAGATAGTGTTATTGATTCTCCTAGTTCAGTATGTTGATTCTTGAATACAGCTACTTTATGAGTCTTGGCCGTGGCCCTAAGCACTTTGTTTTCCAGTATTACCACCGGATACATAAATGCCACAGACACATAACTGGGTGAACCTTTTCAGATTGTGACTCAGCTTTGCTAAAGTCCCCAATTAGAGGTGTCCAGGGTTCTTAAGCACACTTTTTTTTTGCTTTGGACCTTGACTTTAAACGCTCAGTGGTGCACGAATTGTGAATCACACTTTTCACAATCCGTACCACTAACCAGCAAGTGCACTGGGTCGTCCAAGTAATACCTTACGTGAGTAAGGGTCGAATCCCACGGAGATTGTTGGTTTGAAGCAATCTCTGGTTATCTTGTAAATCTCAGTTAGGAGGCCAATTATAATTATCAGTTGACTTGCAAATGAACAAGGGAACATAAAATAAATACTTGGTATGCAGTAATGGAGAATATGTTGGAGTTTTGGAGATGCTTTGTCTTCTGAATCTCTGCTTTCTCCCTGTCTTCTTCTTCACACACGCAAGGCTCCTTCCATGGCGAGCTGTATGTAAGGTGTCACCGTTGTCAATGGCTACTTCCCGTCATCTCAGTGAAAATGGTCCAAATGCTCTGTCACAGCACGGCTAATCATCTGTTGGTTCTCGATCATGTCAGAATAGAATCCCTTGATTCTTTTGCGTCTGTCACTACGCCCAACAATCGCGAGTTTGAAGCTCGTCACAGCCATTCAATCCTTGAATCCTACTCGGAATACCATAGACAAGGTTTAGACTTTCCGGATTCTCATGAATGCCGCCATCAATGCTAGCTTATACCACGAAGATTCTGATTAAGAAATCTAAGAGATACTCATTCAATCTGATGTAGAACGGAGGTGGTTGTCAGGCACACATTCATGGATTGAGGAAGGTGATGAATGTCATGGATCATCACCCTTCTTCATAGTGAAGCGCAAATGAACATCTTAGATAGGAACAAGCATGTTTGAATGGAAAACAGAGATAATTGCATTAATTCATCAAGACGCTGCAGAGCTCCTCACCCCCAACAATGGAGTTTAGAGACTCATGCCGTCAAAGAGTACAAAGTTCAGATCTAAAAATGTCATGAGATACAAAATAAATCTCTAAAAGTTGTTTAAATACTAAACTAGTAACCTAGGTTTACAGAAAATGAGTAAACTATGATAGATAGTGCAGAAATCCACTTCTGGGGCCCACTTGGTGTGTGCTGGGGCTGAGACTAGAGCTTCTCACGTGCTTGGGCTGTTTTGGGTGTTCAACGCCAGGTTGTAACCTGTTTCTGGCGTTGAACTCCAACTTGTAACTTGTTTCTGGCGCTGGACGCCAGACTGCAACATGGAACTAGCGTTGAACGCCAGTTTACGTTGTCCATCCTTGAGCAAAGTATAAACTATTATATATTGCTGGAAAGCCCTGGATGTCTACTTTCGAACGCAATTGAAAGCGCGCCATTTGGAGTTCTGTAGCTCCGGAAAATCCACTTTGAGTGCAGGGAGGTCAGAATCCAACAGCATCAGCAGTCCTTTTTCAGCCTGAATCAGATTTTCGCTCAGCTCCCTCAATTTCAGCCAGAAAATACCTGAAATCACAGAAAAACACAGAAATTCATAGTAAAGTCTAGAAATGTGATTTTTAATTAAAAACTAATAAAAATATACTAAAAACCAACTAAATCATACTAAAAACTAAGTAAAAACAATGCCAAAAAGCGTATAAATTATCCGCTCATCACTCAGTCTCAAGTTTTCACTTGACACCTTCACGCCACAAGCACATGGTTAGGAACAGCTTGGTTTAGCCGCTTAGGCCAGGATTTTATTCCTTTAGGCCCTCCTATCCACTGATGCTCAAAGCCTTGGATCCTTTTTATTTACCCTTGCCTTTTGGTTTTAAGGGTTATTGGCTTTCTGCTCTTGCCTTTTGGTTTTAAGAGCTTTTGGCTTTTTCTGCTTGCTTTTTCTTTTTCCCATTTTTTTCACATTTTTTTCTGCAAGCTTTTGTATTCACTGCTTTTTCTTGCTTCAAGAATCATTTTTATGATTTTTCAAATTATCAAATAACATGTCTCCTTTTTCCTTATTCTTCAAGGGCCAACATATTTAACATTCATAAACAACAACTTCAAAAGACATATGCACTGTTCAAGCATTCATTCAGAAAACAAAAAGTATTGTCACCACATCAAAATAATTAAAATAGTTTCAAGGATGAATTCGAAACCATGTACTTCTTATTCTTTTGTTTTTAAAAGATTTTTCATTTAAGAGAGGTGATGGATTCATATTCACTACTTTAAGGAATAGACACTTAGACACTAATGATCATGTAATAAAGACACAAACATAGATAAACATTTAACATAAGAAAATAAAAAATAGAAAATAGAAAATTTAAGAACAAGGAATGAGTCCACCTTAGTGATGGTGGCGTTTCCTTCTTGAGGAACCAATGATGTCCTTGAGCTCTTCTATGTCTCTTCCTTGTCTTTGTTGCTCCTCCCTCATTGCTCTTTGATCTTCTCTAATTTCATGAAGGATGATGGAGTGCCCTTGATGTTCCACCCTTAGTTGTGGGTTTTGGAGATGAATCTTTCCATCTCCCATGACTCGGAGGTGGAAGCTTTTGTCTTCCCTTTCCCTTTTCTAGAGGTTTCTCCGGTCTTAGGTGCCATCAATGGTAATGGAAAAACAAAAAGCTTATACTTTTACCACACCAAACTTAGAATATTGCTCGCCCTCGTGTAAGAGAAGAAAGAAAAGAAGAAGAAGAAGAGAAAATATGGAGGAGAGGGAGGGGTTTGGGTGGGAAAGTGATTTTGAATTTTTGAAGGTAGGTGGGGTTTATGGGGAAGAGTGGATGGATGTGAGTGGTGAAGGGGTAATAGAGAAGAGAGTTTGAGGTGATTGGTGAAGGGTTTTGGGGAAGGGTGTTTATTGGGAAGAGAGGATGAATGTTGAGAAGAGGGAAGAATATGAGTGGAGGTAGGTGGGGATCCTGTGAGGTCCACAGATCCTGAGGTGTCAAGGATTTACATCCCTGCACTAATTAGGCATGTAAAACGCCTTTGCATGCAATTCTGGCGTTTAAACGCTGAATTGATGCTTGTTCTGGGCGTTGAACGCCCAGATGCAGCATGTTTCTGGCGTTGAACGCCAGTTCTATGCTTGTTTCTGGCGTTCAACGCCAGCTCTTCTCAGGGTGCATTCCTGGAGTTTGAACGCCAGGATGTTGCTTGTTTCTGGCATTCAACGCCAGATCCATGCTCTGTTCTGGCGTTGAACGCCAGCCAGATGCTCCTTACTGACATTTAAACGGCAGTAAGTCCTTCCTCCAGGGTGTGATTTTTCTTCTGCTGTTTTTGATTCTGTTTTTAATTTTTGTATTTATTTTATGACTCCACATGATCATGAACTTAATAAAACATGAAAGAACAATAAAAATAAAAATAAAATTAGATAAATAAAAATTGGGTTGCCTCCCAGCAAGCGCTTTTTTAATGTCAATAGCTTGACAGTGGGCTCTCATGGAGCCACACAGGTGATAAGGTCAATTGTATAGACTCCCAACACCAAACTTAGAGTTTGGATATGGGAGTTCAACACCAAACTTAGAGTTTGGCTGAGGCCTCCCAACACCAAACTTAGAGTTTGACTGTGGGGGCTTTAGTTAACTCTGTACTGAGAGAAGCTTTCTATGCTTCCTCTTCATTGTTACAGAAGGAGATTCTTGAGTTTTAAACACAAGATTGTCCTCATTCAGTTGAAGGATCAATTCTCCTCTATCTACATCAATCACAGCTCTTGCTGTGGCTAGGAAGGGTCTTCCAAGGATGATGGATTCATCCTCATCCTTCCCAGTGTCTAGGATTATGAAATCAGCAGGGATGTAAAGGCCTTCAACCTTTACTAGCACGTCCTCTACTTGTCTATAAGCTTGTTTTCTGGAGTTGTCTTCCATCTCTAATGAGATTCTGGCAGCTTGCACCTCAAAGATTCCCAGTTTCTCCATTACGGAGAGGGGCACGAGGTTTATCCCTGACCCAAGGTCACATAGAGCCTTCTCAAAGGTCATGGTGCCTATGGTACAAGGTATTAAGAACTTTCCAGGATCCTGTTTCTTCTGAGGCAATCTCAGTTGATCCAGATCACTCAATTCATTGGTGAGCAAGGGAGGTTCATCTTCCCAAGTCTCATTACCAAATAATTTGACATTTAGCTTCATGATTGCACCAAGGTACTTAGCAACTTGCTCTTCAGTGACATCTTCATTCTCTTCAGAAGAAGAATACTCATCAGAGCTCATGAATGGCATAAGGAGGTTCATTGGAATCTCTATGGTCTCAAGATGAGCCTCAGATTCCTTTGGTTCCTCAGAGGGGAACTCCTTGTTGATCACTGGACGTCCCAGGAGGTCTTCCTCACTGGGATTCACGTCCTCTTCCTCCCTTGTAGGTTCGGCCATGATGGTCAATTCAATGGCCTTGCACTCTCCTTTTGGGTTTTCTTCTGTATTGTTTGGGAGAGTACTAGGAGGAGTTTCAGTGACCCTTTTACTCAGCTGGCCCACTTGTGCTTCCAAAATTCTAATGGAAGACCTTGTTTCATTCATGAAACTCACAGTGGCCTTAGATAGATCAGAGACTAAATTTGCTAAGCTAGATGGATTCTGCTCAGAATTCTCTGTCTGTTGCTGAGTGGATGATGGAAAGGGTTTACTATTGTTAAACCTGTTTCTTCCACCATTATTAAAGCCTTGTTGAGGCTTTTATTGATCCTTCCATGAGAAATTTGGATGATTTCTCCATGAGGGGTTATAGGTGTTTCCATAAGGTTCACCCATGTAATTCACCTCTGCTATTGCAGGGTTCTCAGGATCATAAGCTTCTTCTTCAGAAGATGCCTCTTTAGTACTGTTGGATGATTCCTTCAATCCATTCAGACTCTGAGAGATCATATTGACTTGCTAAGTCAATATTTTATTCTGAGCCAATATGGCATTCAGAGTATCAATTTCAAGAACTACCTTCTTCATAGGCGTCCCATTACTCACAGAATTCCTTTCAGAAGTATACATGAACTGGTTATTTGCAACCATGTCAATGAGTTCTTGAGCTTCTGTAGGCATTTTCTTTAGGTGAATGGATCCATCTTCAGAATGGTCCAATGACATCGTTGATAGTTCAAACAGACCATCATAGAATATATCCAGGATGGTCCATTCTGAAAGCATGTCAAAAAGACACTTTTTGGTCAATTGCTTGTATCTCTCCCAAGCTTCATAGAGGGATTCACCTTCTTTCTGTCTGAAGGTTTGGACATCCACTCTAAGCTTACTAAGCTTTTGAGGAGGAAAGAACTTGGCTAAGAAAGCCATGACCAGCTTATCCCAAGAGTTCAGGCTATCTTTGGGTTGAGAGTCCAACCACACTCTAGCTCTGTTTCTTACAGCAAACGGGAAAAGCATAATCCTGTAGACCTCGGGATCAACCCCATTGGTCTTAACAGTATCACAGATCTGCAAGAATTCAGTTAAGAACTGAAAGGGATCTTCAGATGGAAGTCCATGAAACTTGCAGTTTTGTTGCATCAGAGAAACTAATTGAGGTTTAAGCTCAAAGTTGTTTGCTCCAATGGCAGGAATTGAGATGCTTCTTTCATGTAAATTGGAATTAGGTGCAGTGAAGTCACCAAGCATCCTCCTTGCATTATTGTTGTTAGGTGCGTCTGCCGTCTCCTTTTCTTGTTCGAAAATTTCAGTAAGGTTGTCTCTGGATTGTTGTAATTTAGCTTCTCTTAGTTTTCTCTTCAGAGTCCTTTCAGGTTCTGGATCAGCTTCAACAAGAATGCCCTTTTCCTTGTCCCTGCTCATATGAAAGAGAAGAGAACAAGAAAAGAAGAGGAATCCTCTATGTTACAGTAAAGAGGTTCTTTATTGTTAGTAGAAGAAGAAAGGGAATAAGAGTGAAGAAGAATGGATAATCCAAACAGAAGGGTGAGGATAGGGGCAGAGATGTGAGATGAAAAGAAGTGTTAGTAGATGAATAAATAAATAGAAGGAGATGAGAGAGAGGGAAATTTGAAAATTAAACAAAATAAAATAAAAATATTTTTAAATTAAATTTAAAATTCGAAAATTAATAATTAAAATTAAATTAAAATTAAAACAATTAGTTAATTAAAATAAAATTTTGAAAAAGAGGGAAGGAATTTTCGAAAATTAAGGTAGAGAGTTAGTTGGGCAGTTTTGAAAAAGATAAGAATCAAACAAAAAGTTAATTGGTTAAGAGATTTTGAAAATCAAATTTTGGAAAGATAAGATTGAAAATTGAAAAAGATGTGATTGAAACAAAAAGATAAGATTGATTGAAAAAGATTTGAAAGTCAAATTTTGAAAAGATAGGAAGTTAGAAAAGAAGTTAGAAAAGATTTTAAATTTGATTTCGAAAAAGATATGATTGAAAATTATTTTGAAAAAGGTTTGAAAAAGAAATTTAAAAAGATTTGATTTTGAAAATTAAAGTTGATTACTTGACTAACAAGAAACAAAAAGATTTGATTTTAAAATTTAAAGATTGAACCTTTCTTATTAGGCAAGTAACAAACTTTACATTTTTGAATCAATCACATTAATTGTTAGTAATAGTTTTGAAAATTATGAGATAGAATGAAGAAAAAGATTTTTGAAAAATATTTTTATAATTTTCAAAAATAAATAAGAAAAAATAAAAAAGATTTGATTTTTGAAAAAGATTTTGAAAAAGATAGGATTTTTAAATTGAAAATTTGATTTGACTCATAGGAAACAACTAAATTTTAAAAAGTTTTGAAAAAGTCAACTCAAATTTTCGAAAATTTATGAGTGAAAAAGGAAAAGATATTTTTTTTTATTTTTGAATTTTTAATGATGAAAGAGAAAAACACAAAATTGACTCAATGCATGAAAATTTTGGATCAAAACATGTGATGCATGCAAGAACACTATGAATGTCAAGATGAACACCAAGAACACTTTGAATGTCAAGATGAACACCAAGAACTTATTTTTGAAAAATTTTCAAGAAAAGAAAACATGCAAGACACCAAACTTAAAAATTTTTAATTTTTACACACTAAGAATTCAAGAATGCATATGAAAAACAAGAAAAGACACAAAACAAGAAAATATGAAGATCAAACAAGAAGACTGGCCAAGAACAACTTGAAGATCATGAAAAATGCAATGCATGAAATTTTCGAAAATAATTTTTAGAAAATTAAAAAGATGCAATTGAAACCAAACTTAAAACTTGACTCAAGACTCAAACAAGAAACACAAAAAATATTTTTGATTTTATGATTTTGTAAATTTTTTTGTATTTTTCGAGAATTAATTGGGAAAAACGAAAAAGAAGAAAATATTTTTTTTTGATTTTTTTCGAAAATAAGAATAATAAAATAAAAAAGGTTAAAATTAAAATAAAGTTACCACTAACAGAAAAATGATTCCATATCTTTATTTTTTTAGACCCCTTCGTTGCAACTAGAGTGCTTGACAAACTACATTGCCGAATTGTCTTTGTTGGAGTATGATGCCAGGGCATTTTGGCTATTTTCACTGACCTTTTTCTTTACTATTTTAGGATAGTTTCATGCATTTTCTTAGTAAATAAGCAAGTTTTGGGTGAATATACACTTACATCTTGATTCAAGCAAACATTGTGAACTTTACATAATTTTATGAGAATTATGCATGAATTGAATGATAATATAGATGATGCATGATCTCATAACTTGAAACAAAGCTTTGATGCACCTTGTTTGTTTGATTTCAGGACAAAGGAAGTAAAGAAGAACCACGTTAGTAGCCACGTTAGGTTCACTAATGTGACCACTAACGTGGAATGGGAGCAAGCTTGCAACGTTAGTGGTAAAGTTACCACTAATAACGCCTTCGAATGCCATCATAACCCACGTTAGTTACACTAACGTGGGAACTAACGTGGAAGAAAAGGGGAGCTCCAACATTAGTGGTGAAAGTGAACACCACTAACGTTCCAAAATGCCACACTAAGCCACGTTAAGAGCCACGTTAATCCAATTAACGTGGACTCTAACGTGGAGTGAAGAGGAAGTCACAAGCATTAGTGACAATTGTAACAACCCCGGTTTTCAAGTACGCGAGATCTTTTCTGAAAGTACGGATTTCTCCGGAAGATCAGTAAGGGGAAAACCTTTGATATATCATCAAGTATCTCAATCCTCATTTTCATTATGTTATCTTTAAGCTAGAACCTTTTCCGAGATAAGCTCAATAACGCAGTCATGAAGAACATAGTTTTTGAACCATATCGGTTAGGAGTTTTGATTCGATTTTTCGTAAATAGTCTCAGTTTGACAAAGCGGACTCAATTTATGAGAGAAGAGAGATAATAGGATGATATTATCATTATATTAGTATTAGAAGCTTCTTGAATAATATTATAAGGTTACCTGGTCAGTTTTAGTTAAAAACAGAAAATCGGTTTAACCGGGTTCACAGTTTACTGGTGCAGCTTAGCACCAGCACTCTCTGATGACTTTAACAATGCTAAGGCCTCATTATACATGTCTTATTCTCATAATAAATATTTTACTAGTGTCATTTATTCTACTAGCTCAGAAAATAATTTTTAGAGATGTTTTTGCAAGTGTTTCAATACATCTAGTTTTAGTAGTTATACACCTGAGATATTTTAATATTATTTTAATCCACCTCCAAGCCAACCAATCACAACTCACCCTACACCCCCCAAAAGCCCCAAGGTTGGCTCATTTTCACTTTGTGGCCGAAAATAGGAAGAGAGAAAAAGAGAGAAAAGTTCTTAGTTCCAAATCTTCAAAGTTTGATTTCTACTGAACTAAAACTCAAATCAAAATTCCAATCCGACCAAAATGATCCTCTCTTCTTTCTCTACATGATCATATGACTTATCAAGGCTGGAATCAAGGTGAGTTGGCTGCACCATCTCTCTTTTGATTCGGTTTCAAGGAAACATGCTTAAACATGTGTTTTCTTGATGTTCTTCCTTAGGAATCATGCTTAACTTGACTTGAGGGCCAAGAAACGTGAACTTCCAGCAAGTATAAGGTTAGAAATCATCTCCTAACGTGCTGAGGGAGATTTGGTTAGTTGAGGGTTTTTGGATTTAAAGTTGTTCTTTATGTGATTTAGGAGGAAAAAGTGCTTAAGGATCACCTGAAAATCTAACTGAATTAGGAGCAGCAAAACCAGGTAGGGTGTCACAAAATTAATCTTGATTATTTGTGTTTGAGTTGTGTGAATGTTGCATTATTTGGCTGTGCTAAGAATTGGTTGCATATATGATTGATTCTTGGTGAAAATTTGGTGAAATTTTGATGAAATTTGATGAAATTCAAGCTTTAAAGTTCATGTTCTTTGGGCAGCTGGAAAAACGAAACCATAGGCTTAAATTGGGGTTTAATTTGTGTTAAAATCATGTAGAAAATATGGGGTTTTAGTGGCTGCTAATTTATTATGAATTATAGTAAAAATCGGTTGCTGAAAAGACTGAAAAACGGGTAAAAACAGAGAAAGAATCTGAAGAATTTATGAAGAACATGAAGAACACTTTGAGTGTGATGAAGAACAATGAAGAACAGGGTTTAGATCCTTAGAATGGCAAGGAAGTAAAAATTTTTGTGTTTAAGGGGTTATTTAGTAATTTTTGAAAGTTAGGGTGGTAAAAGTAGAAATATTAAAAGTTACGGGTGATAAAAAGTGAATTTTAAAGGTTAAAAGTAAAAGGTAAGTTAATTTTCGAAAATTAATGATAAAATAAAAAATAATAATAAAATATTAAATAATAATATTTAATTAAAAATAATATTTTAATAGAAATAATAAAATAATGCGGAAAAGGCAGTTTTTTGTAAAAGCTTTAGAAAGACAACTTTAAGTGCAGAATCTCATAATTACCTTCATAAAACACTTAGGGAGTGGTAAGAACATATTAGTGAGGCAAAGATAAAAGAAAGATAAAAAGATAAAGAAAAGATAAAAATCGACGAAAAAGTCTATAAAGTTTTAATGACAGAAAAACAGACAGAGACTAGCGTACAAACTAGGACAACTTAGTTAGTCCTTGAGTTGTGACTAGGGTTAAATATTATATGAAAAGTTAAACTGTTTCAGTATAGACTTAATGAACTTATACTTGGGACATGCTAACTATTCATACCGAAATTTAATAAGCTTTACATACATACGTTAAGCAGAAAAATCTGAACAGAATAAAGAAACACAGAGAACATAGTAAAGTAAAGAGATAAAGAGAAAAAGAGTAATATAGATACAGATGGAAAGAGTAATCAGAGAAGAGAAAAGAGATACAGAAAACAGAGTAATTAAAGCAGAGTAAAGAGATACGGAGAAAAGAGAAACTAGGACAGAGTAAAGAGATATAAAGAGAAGAGTAATATAATAAAGAGATATTTATATATATTAGTTGTTTGAAGCAACCCAGAGCTATATTTATATATATATTAGTTGCTTGAAGCAACCCAGAGCTATATTTATATTTATATTAGTTGCTTGATGCAACCCAGAGCTATATTTAATATATATTAGTTGCTTAATGCAACCCAGAGCTTCTGTAGGGAAACTAAGTTACCTACAGCTATTTTTCGCTTCCCCAGAGCAGAGCATAGTATATATATATTTTCCTACAGTAAGTAGACGCTGTCTCAGATGAGCAGCTATTATTATATGCGCATTTATTTAGGAACGGAAAATCGTATTCGGGAAATCGGGATTACTCGTGACCAGATAAATGTCGGGATTGCGGGCAGCCAACCGACACATGACCTCATGGCCTGTACTAGGGCTAGACATGCATCATTCTTGTTTGCGCATCATTCTCTGTTGCATTCTTTCTTGTGTGTGATCTATTTCTTTATGTTTGTTTGTTTGAGTGCTATGTCTATGCTTTATCTTCTTGTATTCTTCTGCTTGTGTTCTGTTTTTCTATTTTTCTATCTATTTTTTACTACTGTTTACTACTTTACTGTATTCTAATATCCATCCGCTAATCGGAACCGAATAAATGAATGTAACTAACAACCCCGACCCTACTAAGAACTTCCCAGTTCTTACCCCTTCTCTCCCTTCCTCCCCTTCAGATGGAGACGGGCGTGATATTCTATGAGTTTGAGGACCCCTATGTCTACGAGGATCCGATACATCACAGTTACTTCATCATGGGATTGGAGCCTCGTATTAGACGATATGCGTTACCTAATCAAGCTTTTCAACATCCTCTGTCTAGCCCGCATTTTGACCCTGATGCTCCTTATGACTTTCCCTTATCCTGGTTACATCCTGACGCACCTGTACATCCTTTTCCTGATGATACTGAGCACCCTATACCAGCTCAACCTTTGAATGAGGTAGAACCTGAGCCTATCATTCTTGATGAGCCCGAGTTAGCTGGTGACTACGTACCTGTGATACCACCAGAGTGGGATTTTTCCCCTGAGCCGATCCCTGACTTTTCACAGCGTGATGAGTCGGCACTACCAGACGGTGGGGTAGCTCCTGTATACGCGAACGGACCTGTGCTCGCGAGTGGTTTTGTACATAGTGACAGCAGTGTTTCTGGTGGATCTAAGGGTATAGTTGTAGCTGCGGAAGGCGCATTCTTTTGATGACACTCTAGTCTGACATTATCTGATAATTAGTCTCTCACTTGTGTTAGTACACCCGAGAGCTAGGAGCTATATAGTGGTTAGGCTAGCCTGGGCGCCAGTTTAGCGGCTTTTTATATGGGCCAGGCCCTGGGAGTGTCGTGTATATATTAGCTACGTAGGATGACCAGGATGTAAACTGAATTGATCTTGTGTAAACGCTACATGTTTTGTTATAGTGTACATGATGTATATTATCAGCTGTGTCTCTATGTTTATTTATGCTTCCTTTCTGTTTCTCTCAATGTATGCCTGTTTATTTTACCTTGTTATCCGCAACGATATAAAAAAAAAGATTACTTGTAAAAATTGGCATCGTTCTAACAAGGAACATGCTCATATATTAAATAATAGTTAATAATTAGGAAGGATAAGTTAGTAACACTTAGCTTTTTGTATGACCATGGCATACTGGGAGTTGGGTCGTTACAATTTGGTATCAGAGCAGTTCGTTCCCAATAGAGCCTGGGGAGTGGACTGACTATGCTTCATTGCATACTCTGCTTGTGTGTCTCATGCTGTTAGGGTATCTTTAAGATACATTTGGCATGAATGTCTATGAGCGCTCATTTTGGAAATGTTCGTGCCTTACTTGAGATATTAAGACTGATCACCTTAATGTTGATTGTTTGGTGCGGATAGAACCTTAATGACTGCGAATAGGCATAGTTTAATTGAGCTCCGAACGACGAATTGATGCGAGGCACAGCTATCCTCATAGCTGTTGGCTATGGCTATGTTAGATTTGGATGCTGTAAGGAACGAACGCTTGTTTTACTTGTGTGGAATCTGGACACACAGCTAGGATCTACCCAAGAAAGTTTGTTCGGAATCCGGTACGAACCCAACAACAAGGTCGAGTGTTTGCCAGGACTGCTGATGATGCTATGCAATCAGACGCCCTGATCCAAGGTCAGTGTTACGTCAAGAATCGATTTCTAACTGTACTGTATGATTCGGGTGCATCGCATTCCTTTATTTCTTTAACTGTTGCTCGTGAGTTGGGACTAGATTTCTCTGAGTTGAACTTTGATCTAACTGTCCATACAGCTGCATCCCAAAATGCTTTGACTAGTTTAGCGTGCCTGCAAGTACCATTCACTATTAGGAACATGACTTTTATACATGATCTAATCTGTTTGCCTCTATGTGGTTTAGAAGTTATTCTAGGATTAGATTGGTTGTCCAAGTATCATGTTTTCCTTGATTGCTGTGAAAGAACTGCTGTTATTCCATCTGATAGTTTAGATATTAAACCATTTCTGTCTCATACTTTATATCTAAATTCTGTAAGAGTTACATTGGACGGGAGTGATTGTGAGGGGTACGTTCTGTTAGCGGCTAGCTCGAATGACAGTGAACTAAGCTTAGAACGAATCCGAGTGGTGAAGGAATTTTCTGATGTTTTCCCGGATGACATACCTGAGTTTCCTCCTCAGCGAGAGATAGAATTTAGCATTGAACAAGTACCTGGAACCGGACCGATTTCCATAGCACCGTACCGGATGTCACCACTGGAACTTGCAGAGTTGAAGAAGCAGTTGGATGAGCTACTTGAAAAGAAATTTATTCATCCCAGCGCATCACCTTGGGGAGCTCCGGTGTTGCTAGTAAAGAAGAAGGATGGTGGAATGAGACTTTGTGTAGATTACCGACAACTAAATAAAGTCACTATCAAGAACAAGTACCCACTTCCACAAATAGATGATTTGATGGATCAGTTAAAAGGTGCAACTGTGTTCTCGAAGATTGATTTGCGATCGGGCTATCACCAGATTCGAGTGAAAGAGTCAGATATACCGAAGACTGCATTTAGAAATCGATATGGTCACTATGAGTATACGGTTATGTCGTTTGGACTAACTAATGCTCCTGCGATTTTCATGGATTACATGAATCGTATTTTCCGTCCGTACCTTGATCAGTTCGTAGTAGTCTTCATAGACGATATTCTCATCTATTCGAAGACAGAAAGAGAGCATGAAGAGCATCTAAGGACTGTATTGCAGATACTGAGGACTCGGAAGTTATATGCTAAACTATCAAAGTGTGAATTCTGGAAAGAGAAGGTGGCATTTTTGGGACATGTTATATCAAAGGGAGGAATTGCAGTGGATCCTTTAAAGATTGAAGCAGTAGTGCAGTGGGAACCACCTACAACCGTTACAGAAGTTCGGAGTTTTCTCGGACTTACTGGCTATTATCGAAGGTTCATCAAAAGATTTTCACAGATAGCCTTACCTTTGACTTACCTTACACGAAAGGAAGTTCCATTTATTTGGACGGCTGAGTATGATAGAAGCTTCAAGATGCTTAAGGAAAAGCTAACAACTGCACCTGTACTAGTACTACCCGATCCGCAAAAACCTTTTGAAGTATACTGTGACGCCTCTCGTAAAGGACTTGGATGTGTGCAGATGCAAGACAAAAATGTGATGGCTTATGCTTCCCGGCAGCTGAGACCTCATAAACGAAATTATTCGACACATGACTTGGAATTGGCTGCAGTAGTGTTTGCTCTGAAGATCTGGAGGCACTATTTGTATGGCGCTCAATTAGAAGTTTTCTCCGATCACAAAAGTTTAAAGTCTATCTTTGACCAGAAGGATCTTAATATGCGACAGCGAAGGTGGATGGAGTTCCTGAAGGACTATGATTTTAAGTTAAGTTACCACCCAGGAAAAGCAAACGTGGTGGCAGACGCCTTGAGCAGGAAGAATTTGAGCATCTCTTGGATGATGATAAAGGAAGAGAAGCTACTTACAGAATTTGAGGACCTGAAGTTGGCTATGACTAAGATGTCAGGTAGAGTCCGTTTGGCGCGATTGCATATAACACCAGATTTTAAGATTAGGATTCAGCAAGCACAAGCACAGGACTTAGAAATGATGATGATGCTGAGACGGATGAAAGTAGAGGAACCAGAAGCTGTATGACTAGATCGTAGCAGTGTTTGGAGATACAAGAACAGAATTTGTGTGCCTAGTTCTGGAGATCTGCGGCAAAGGATCCTTGCAGAAGCTCATCAAAGTAGATTTTCTATGCATCCTGGAGTAACAAAGATGTATCAGGATTCGAAACAAATGTTTTGGTGGCCGGGCTTAAAGAAAGAAGTAGCTGATTATGTATCAAAATGTTTAACCTGCTAGAAGGTGAAGGTGGAACATCAGAAGCCGTTAGGAACCCTGCAACCCTTGGAAATACCACAATGGAAATGGGAGCAGACCACTATAGATTTTGTCACGGGATTCCCAAGGACCTCAACAGGACACGATGCCATTTGGGTAATTGTGGACAGGTTGACAAAGTCAGCGCACTTCCTTCCGATTCGAGTTGATTATACTTTAGAAAGGCTGGCACGGATATATATTCAAGAAATCATATGATTGCACGGAATACCTTCGTCAATTATTTCAGATCGAGATCCGAGGTTTACTTCCAGATTCTGGAGAGCTTTCCAGAAAGCTTTAGGAACAGAATTGCACATGAGTACAGCATACCATCCTCAGACAGACGGACAATCAGAGCGAACAATTCAGACATTGGAAGACATGTTAAGATCTTGTGTGATGGATAACCAGGGCAGTTGGGATAGGTATTTGCCATTGGTCGAGTTCGTCTACAACAACAGTTACCAACAAAGTATCGGGATGGAACCTTATGAAGCTCTCTATGGAAGGAGATGTCAGACACCATTGTGTTGGAATGATGACAGAGAAGCTAGTGTCTTAGGTCCAGACTTAGTGCAAGAAACTACTGAGAAGATAAAGGGGATTCGCCAGAAGATCCAGACAGCATAGAGCCGTCAAAAGAGCTATGCCGATAATAGACGTAGACCCTTAGAGTTTAGTGAGGGAGATCATGTCTTTCTTAAAGTAACCCCGACTACTGGAATAGGTAGATCCCTTAAGACTAAAAATCTTAACCCTCGATACATAGGACCTTTCCAATACTTAAAAGAGTCGGTCTAGTAGCTTATCAAGAAGCCCTTCCTCCATATCTATCAAACCTTCATGATGTTTTTCATGCCTCGCAACTTAAGAATTATATTCCCGACGAGAGTCACATTTTACAACCAGAGACAGTACAGTTACTAAACGATTTGACATATCAAGCATCACCAGTTCGGATCGTAGGAAGAAGTGATAAGTAGCTAAGAGGCAAAACTGTTCGCTTAGTCAAAGTAGCTTGGGGACAAAGAAAAGAAGAAGAGCACACTTGGGAACTGGAAGATAAGATGAAAGCTGATTACCCGCATCTATTCTCAGGTAACTGAAATTTTGAGGGCAAAATTTTCTGTTAGGAGGGTAGAATGTAACAACCCCGGTTTTCGAGTACGCGAGATCTTTTCTGAAAGTACGGATTTCTCCAGAAGATCAGTAAGGGGAAAACCTTTGATATATCATCAAGTATCTCAATCCTCATTGTCATTATGTTATCTTTAAGCTAGAACCTTTTCTGAGGCAAGCTCGATAACGCAGTCACGAAGAACATAGTTTTTGAACAATATAGGTTAGGAGTTTTGATTCGGTTTTTCGTAAATAGTCTCAGTTTGACAAACCGGACTAGATTTATGAGAAAAGAGAGATAATAGGATGATATTATCATTATATTAGTATTATAAGCTTCTTGAATAATATTATAAGGTTACCTGGTCAGTTTTAGTTAAAAACAAAAAATCGGTTTAACCGGGTTCACAGTTTATTGGTGCAGCTTAGCACCAGCACTCTCTGATGACTTTAGCAATTCTAAGGCCTCATTATACATGTCTTATTCTCATAATAAATATTTTACTATTGTCATTTATTCTAGTAGCTCAGAAAATAATTTTTAGAGATGTTTTTGCAAGTGTTCCGATACATCTAGTTTTAGTAGTTATACACCTGAGATATTTTAATATTATTTTAATCCACCTCCAAGCAAACCAATCACAACTCACCCTACACCCCGAAAACCCCCAAGGCTGGCTCATTTTCACTTTGTGGCCGAAAATAGGAAGAGAGAAAAAGAGAGAAAAGTTCTTAGTTCCAAATCTTCAAAGCTTGATTTCTGCTGAACTAAAACTCAAATCAAAATTCCAATCCGACCAAAATGATCCTCTCTTCTTTCTCTACATGATCATATGACTTATCAAGGCTGGAATCAAGGTGAGTTGGCTGCACCATCTCTCTTTTGATTCGGTTTCAAGGAAACATGCTTAAACATGTGTTTTCTTGATGTTCTTCCTTAGGAATCATGCTTAACTTGACTTGAGGGCCAAGAAACGTGAACTTCCAGCAAATCTAAGGTTAGAAATCACCTCCTAACGTGCTGAGGGAGATTTGGTTAGTTGAGGGTTTTTGGATTTAAAGTTGTTCTTGATGTGATTTAGGAGGAAAAAGTGCTTAAGGACCACCTGAAAATCTAACTGAATTAGGAGCAGCAAAACCAGGTAGGGTGTGACGAAATTAATCTTGATTATTTGTGTTTGATTTGTGTGAATGTTGTATTATTTGGCTGTGCTAAAAATTGGTTGCATATATGATTGATTCTTGGTAAAAATTTGGTGAAATTTTGATGAAATTCGATGAAATTCAAGCTTTAAAGTTCATGTTCTTTGGGCAGCTGAAAAAATGAAACCCTAGGATTAAATTGGGGTTCAATTTGTGTTAAAATTATGTACAAAAGATGGAGTTTTAGTGGCTGCTAATTTATTATGAATTATAGTAAAAATCGGTTGCTGAAAAGACTGAAAAACGGGTAAAAACAGAGAAAGAATCTGAAGAATTTATGAAGAACATGAAGAACACTTTGAGTGTGATGAAGAACAATGAAGAATCAGGTTTATATCCTTAAAAGGGCAAGGAAGTAAAAATTTTGGGGTTTAAGGGGTTATTTAGTAATTTTTGAAAGTTAGGGTGGTAAAAGTAGAAATATTAAAAGTTACGTGTGGTAAAAAGTGAATTTTAAAGGTTAAAAGTAAAAGGTAAGTTGATTTTCAAAAATTTATGATAAAATAATAAATAATAATAAAATATTAAATAATAATATTTAATTAAAAATAATATTTTAATAAAAATAATAAAATAATGCGGAAAAGGCAGTTTTCTGTAAAAGCTTTAGAAAGACAACTTTAAGTGCAGAATCTCATAATTACCTTCATAAAACACTTAGGGAGTGGTAAGAACATATTAGTGAGGCAAAGATAAAAGAAAGATAAAAAGATAAAGAAAAGATAAAAATCGAAGAAAAAGTCTATAAAGTTTTAATGACAGAAAAATAGACAGAGACTAGCGAACAAACTAGGACAACATAGTTAGTCCTTGAGTTATGACTAGGGTTAAGTATTATATGAAAAGTTAATCTATTTCAGTATAGACTTAATGAACCTATACTTGGGACAGGCTAACTATTCATACCGAAATTTACATAAGCTTTACATACATACGTTAAGCAGAAAAATCAGAACAGAATAAAGAAACACAAAGAACAGAGTAAAGTAAAGAGATAAAGAGAAAAAGAGTAATATAGATACAGATGGAAAGAGTAATCAGAGAAGAGAAAAGAGATACAGAAAACAGAGTAATTAAAGCAGAGTAAAGAGATATGGAGAAAAGAGAAACTAGGACAGAGTAAAGAGATATAAAGAGAAGAGTAATATAATAAAGAGATATTTATATATATTAGTTGCTTGAAGCAACCCAGAGCTATATTTATATATATATTAGTTTCTTGAAGCAACCCAAAGCTATATTTATATATATATTAGTTGCTTGATGCAACCCAGAGCTATATTTAATATATATTAGTTGCTTAATGCAACCCAGAGCTTCTGTAGGGAAACTAAGTTACCTACAGCTATTTTTCGCTTCCCCAGAGCAGAGCAGAGTATATATATATTTTCCTGCAGTAAGCAGAGGCTGTCTCAGATGAGCAGCTATTATTATATGCGCATTTATTTAGGAACGGAAAATCGTATTCGGAAAATCGGGATTACTCGTGACCGGATAAATGTCGGGATTGCGGGTAGCCAACCGACACATGAGCTCATGGTTTGTACTAGGGCTAGACATGCATCATTCTCTTTTGCGCATCATTCTCTGTTGCATTCTTTCTTGTGTGTGATCTATTTCTTTATGTTTGTTTATTTGAGTGCTATGTCTATGCTTTATCTTCTTGTATTCTTCTGCTTGTATTCTGCTTTTCTATTTTTCTTTCTATTTTTAACTACTGTTTACTACTTTACTGTATTCTAATATCCATCCGCTAATCGGAACCGAATAAATGAATGTAACAAACAACCCTGACCCTACTAAGAACTTCCCAGTTGTTACGCCTTCTCTCCCTTCCTCCCCTTCAGATGGAGACGGGCGTGATATTATATAAGTTTGAGGACCCCTATGTCTACGAGGATCCAATACATCACAGTTACTTCATCATGGGATTGGAGCCTCGTATTAGACGATATGCGTTACCTAATCAAGCTTTTCAACATCCTCTTTCTAGCCCGCATTTTGACCCTGATGCTCTTTACGACTTTCCCTTATCCTGGTTACATCCTGACACACCTGTACATCCTTTTCCTGATGATCCTGAGCACCCTATACCAGCTCAACCTTTGAATGAGGTAGAACCTGAGCCTATCATTCCTGATGAGCCCGTGTTAGCTGGTGACTACGTACCTGTGATACCACCAGAGTGGGATTTTCCCCCTGAGCCGATCCCTGACTTTCCACAGCCTGATGAGCCGGCACTACCGGACGGTGGGGTAGCTCCTATATACGCGAACAGACCTGTGTTCGCGAATGATTTTGTACATAGTGACAGCAGTGTTTCTGGTTGATCTGAGGGTATAGTTGTAGTTGCGGAAGGGGCATTCTTTTGATGAAACTCTAGTCTGACATTATCTGATAGTTAGTCTCTCACTTGTGTTAGTACACCCGAGAGCTAGGAGCTATATAGTGGTTAGGCTAGCCTGGGCGCCAGTTTAGCGGCTTTTTATATGGGCTAGGCCCTGGAAGTGTCGTGTATATATTAGCTACGTAGGATGATGAGGATGTAAACTGTCTTGATCTTGTGTAAACGATACATGTTTTGTTATAGTGTACATGATGTATATTATCAGCTGTGTTTCTATGTTTATTTATGCTTCCTTTCTGTTTCTCTCAATGTATGCCTATTTATTTTACCTTGTTATCCGCAACGATATAAAAAAAAGATTACTTGTAAAAATTGGCATCGTTCTAACAAGGAACATGCTCATATATTAAATAATAGTTAATAATTAGGAAGGATAAGTTAGTAAAACTTAGCTTCTTGTATGACCATGGCATACTGGGAGTTGGGTCGTTACAACAATCACCTTTGTCGCTAATGCTAGACCAAGCCTAAATTGCCTACGTTAGTGGTCACGTTAAGACCACTAACGTGAAGGGTAACGTGGAGCAATGAATGATAGGCCAATGTTAGTGACACTCACCTTTGTCACTAACGTTGGAGATGGCATATACACCCATGTTAGTGGTCACGTTAATGCCATTAACGTGAAGTACTAACATGGAAGGAAGGGGCATTTTGAAGCGTTAGTGACAAAGGTAAGTGTCACTAACGCTCTCGAGCCTTGGCATGCCCACGTTAAAGGCCACATTAGTGTAACTAACGTGGAAGAAAGGGACAAAGAGCAACGTTATTGGTATAGGTGAGTGCCAATAACATTTGCGAAGGGCTAAGAGGCTACGTTAGTGGCTATGTTAGTACCACTAACGTTGAAGTTAACGTGGATCAACTAGTTTGAAACGTTAGTGAAAAAGTTATCGTCACTAACGCTCTCGAAACCAAGTTTACACTTAACGTTAACGCCACTAACGTCCTAACTAACTTCCCATCATGCCTAACTCACACTTTCTTTGCAAGCAAAGCTGAGCCCACTAAAGACTGTAACTGCTTCAACTAAAGATCAAGGGCCCATATCCAAGACTTAAAGAGCTAACTAGAAGATCAGAAGAGTAGTATATATAGGGATAGTTTTGAATTAAAAAGGGAGATTTGGAACTTGAGAACTACACTCTGTATATTTTACTTTCTTTGCAACTTCTAGTTTGAGATTTAGAATGCACTTTTCATTTTTGATTTCCATTTCGAGAGCTATGAACAACTAAACCCCTTTTCATTGGGTTAGGGAGCTCTATTGTAATTTGATGGATCAATAATAGTTTTCATTATTCTTCCTCTTTCTTTTCTCTTGATTTTACTAGAAAGCTTTTGTTCTTCATCCAATTGGTTAGCTATCTTGGAAGAGAATCGCTCCATAATTGGATCTCCTCGGAACCTTGGAAGAGGAATGAGGAGATCATGCTAGAAATGCTTTCTCATGCTGGACCAAATTGGGATTTGGATGGATATAGTGACATATAATCCTACCAACACTTTGATTTGGGAATGCATATGGTATAATCAGTGATCAAACTTCATCTCTTCCCATGAGCAATTAAATCAAGGAATTGGGCAATTGTTCAAGCTTAGAGAGATTGGGTTGCCAAGGAATTGGAATCCAATCACTTAAGATTGTCAAGGAGATCAATGAATGCATTGATTGAGGAAGAGATGCGAATGAACTTGATCCGGAGAATGCAACATCTCCTAAGCCTAATGAATCCCCCATTTCTGATCTTACCTATTCTCTTTAATTTCTGCCTTTTACTTTTATTCTCATTTTTCCAAATCCCCATTTAAGATTCTGCAATTTACTTTCCGCCATTTACATTCTGCCATTTATTTCCAGTATTTACATTTTCTGTTATTTACTTTCCCACCATTTAATTTTCTGCAATTCCTCAACTTAATTTTTGCTTAGCTCAATTAGAACATTCCTCTAATTAAGGTTGCTTGACCAATCAATCCCTGTGGGATTCGACCTCACTCTATTGTGAGTTTTTACTTGATGACAATTCGGTATACTTGCCGAAGGGAAATTTGTTGAGAGACAAGTTTCTGTGTATCAAGTTTATGGCGCCGTTGCCGGGGATTGATTTTGTATCGACAATGATTAAGTTAGAAGATCACTAGATTGAGAAATTTTCTTTTGTTTTGTTTAATTTCCATCTGAGTAATTTACTTTCAGTTTTAGCTATTTTCCTCCCTTTTTTCCTTACCTGTTTGTTATGTTTTCTTCATTGTTTACAATATAGTTCACTAACCCACTAACTGTTTGATACATTGCGTCACTCACACTAACAGTCATTTTAACAAGAGTAATTTCTTCATTCATTTTTTTACTCTTTCTTGCTTTTTGCCTCGTTGGTTTTATGACAGGTAGAAGAAGCGGGGTTTCAACTTCCTTTGATTCTGAACCTGAGAGGACCTTCCTTAGATTAAGGAGGGAAGTAAGAGGAAAGAGAGTCATTGGTGCTGAGGAAGAGGAAGAGTATTTTGAACCAGACATGGAGGAGAATATGGAGAACCACCATCAAGAAGAAGCTCACAACCATGCCAGAGAAGGTCTAGAAAATCATGCTGGGCAAGAGAGAAGAGTTCTAGGTTCTTATATCAATCCAAACCCAGGAAACTGTGGAAGTAGCATCCAAAAGTCAACCATACATGCCAATAACTTTGAACTAAAACCCCAGCTTATCACCCTCGTTCAGAACAACTGTGCATTCGGAGGAAGTGCCCAAGAAGACCCCAATCAATATCTAATCACCTTCCTAAGGATATGTGATACTGTGAAGTCTAATGGTGTTCATCCTGACACCTATAGATTGCTTCTGTTTCCCTTTTCACTCAAGGACAAAGCATCTAAATGGATGGAATCCTTTCCGACGGAGAGTTTAACAACCTGGGAAGACGTGGTGAACAAATTCTTGGCGAGATTCTACCCTCCTCAAAGAATCAACAGGTTGAGAGCTGAGGTACAAACCTTCAGGCAACAAGATGGTGAAACTCTCTATGAAGCATGGGAGAGGTTTAAGGACTTAACAAGAAGGTGCCCGCCAGACATGTTCAATGAATGGGTGTAGTTACACATTTTCTATTAAGGTTTTTCTTATGAATCAAAGAAGGCAGTAGACCACTCATCTGGGGGATCTCTGAACAAGAAGAAGACCATTAAAGAAGCCATAGATGTCATCGAGAGTGTAGCTAAGAATGACTATTTCTATGCTTCTGAAAGGGGCAATACTGGAGGAGTAATGGAGCTAACAACATGGACGCGCTGCTGGCTCAAAACAAGATGATCACCAAGCAGTTGGCTGACCTTACCAAGAAGATGGAAAGAAACCAAGTTGCAGCAGTCACCACCTCATCAGTAGCTCAAGAAGGAGTGAATGCAGAGGAAGAGGGTGACCAGGAATAAGCCAACTATATTGGGAACTCAGCTAGGCAAACCCATGATCCATACTCCAAAACTTATAATCCTGGTTGGAAGAACCACCCAAACTTTGGATGGGGAAATCAACAAGATCAAGGCCAGGATCAGAGACGTCACAACCCCAACAACAATGCAACTCACCAACATCCCACACAGAGATCATATCAACACCCACCCAACAATACCTCTCAACATCCATATCAAAACCAAAATGGCCATTCTCACCCCTCCAACCTCAACTCACCATCAGCATCCGAAGATAGACTCTCTAGAATTGAGACTCTACTTGAAGGTATATGCAAGGAAATCCAAGACAACAGAGTGATCAAGGATGGGGTGTGAGCTAATATCAAAAACCAGGGAGACACCATCAAGAGGCTGGAATTTCAAGTGGGATACCTCTCTGAGAAGATCCCTAAACCTATTGATAGTTTCCCAAGTGACACGGAGAAAAACCCGAGAGGTGAAGCAAAGAAAGTAAGATGGGAGGAATGCAAGATGGTCACTATAAGTGATAATGGGAGTGAGGAAGAACTGAACAAACCCTTAGAACACTCTCGAGATATTCCAGCAGAGAAGCAGGAAAAGGGTGACCAAGAAACCAACTCCACACAGAAGAAGAGGCTAAGGGAGAAGGAGATTCTGAACCCATATGCACCTTTTCCCCACAGACTCAAGGGTGGTGTAGAAAAGAAAGTGTACTCAAAGTTCCTCGACATGTTTGCATCCCTTCATGTAAATATACCATTCATCAAGGCTCTCCAACAAATGCCCTCATACATTAAATGCATGAAGGAGCTGCTGACCAAGAAAAATTCACTAAAGGGAGGACAAACAATATTGATGAATAAGGAGTGCAGTGCTCTCATTCAAACAAAGTTGCCTACAAAAAGGATGGATCCAGGGAGTTTTTACATCCCTTGTGCTATAGAAGAAACCGTAATTGATAAAGGACTTTGTGACCTGGGAGCAAGCATTAACTTAATGCCTTTATCCCTCATGAAGAAGCTTCAGATCAATGAGCTAATGCCCACAGACGTAGTCATTAAGTTGGCTGACAAAACTCAAAAACAGGCCATAGGAGTGGTTGAGAACGTGCTGGTAAAGGTTGGGAACTACTTCCTCCCCACAGACTTTGTTATTTTGGAGATGGAAGAAAGTCACCTCTAGCCAATCATATTGGGAAGACCATTCCTAGCCACAGCCAGAGCACTTATAGATGTGGAGCGAGGAGAGCTACTACTGAGGATACATGATGAACAACTTACCTTCAATGTCTTCAGACCTTCACAAGAAGCAGATCAAGAAAATAAGGAATCAAGGGAGGATCACAATAAGGCAATGGTGGAAGAAATAAGCACTGAAGCACAAACAATACCCCTGGGAATCCCTTTGGTTGACAGACAATACAGTCAGAAGGCACAACAGCTAAAGAAAACCCAAGAGGAGCTAAACCCACCAGAGTCATATGAGACCAGCAAAAAAATCTCCCTGGGAAAAGAGGTCACAAGGAGCAAGATAGCATTAAAAGAAACAAGGAAGAAGGCGCCAAGGGGATGGAGGAACAAGAAGATCCCTACAGAGGATTTCTCTCCAGGGGATAAAGTAATCTCTGCTCATTTCCCAGCTATTCCACCTCATCTCCCCATCATTCCATCTCAGCTGCCTAAAGTTTACACCATCAGCAGAATTCTCTCCTTGGAACATGTGGAGATTCTTAATGAAGCCAACGGAGATAGATTCACTACGAGAGGGGAAGATTTGAGGCATTACCAACCACCATGACAAAGGCAAAATGTCAAGCTAATGACGCTAAAGAAGCGCTTCATGGGAGGCAACCCATGTGTTATATCCTTTCATATTTTTTTTAGGATGTTTAAAGTAGTTAATAAAGCAAGGTTCATGAATTCCAAATCAACTTTGACAAACATTTAGATGAATCCTTATATGCAACATATAGTGAACAACAAGTTTGGTGTTCCAGGCATACTAAGAGGACAAGAACACAATTCATATTGTGTTACTCTTAGAACCTTAATAAATTCTTTTTACACCACATGGTCACAAACTAAGTTTAGTGTCACCAATATTGCATACATGAATAATTAATCGGTCAGTTAGGTTGTATTCATGAATAGCACTTAGTTATGTAAAAACAAAAATTTTAAAAAGTAGTTATTCCACTCTCTAATTTAGCCGCCACTATCCAAACTCGTTAATTTTGTTCCTTTTATCTTGTAGGAGAAATGAAGGGAAGATTGGATGGAATTGATGGGACAAATGAAGAAGGGAGTTCGGCCACTTCAAAAAAGGGATCCATACACATGTCTTCAAAAGGGAATGCATTGGAAATGTTGGCATGCAACATTGGAAGGAGAATACCCTTGGAGACTGAACCAACCCATCATAAAAGTGGTAATCCTTGTGCTCATTTCATGCCAAACCCCAACCGTCCATGATTAGCCTATACCATCAATCCACACCTTTCATTTACTCACCACTTTTATATATAAGTGGCTCTTATTCCGTACCCCTTCACATTCCAATTATCCTTTCTTCATACTTCTTACTCTCGGAACACACCCTCAACACCTCTTACTCCATCAAGAGCACTCCCACCCACTCCCTTAGCTACACCCTTTCAACCATCCACGCTTCTACAAATTCGAAAATCAAAGGTCACTCATGGCATCGTCGAGCTCTAAAAGAAGAAAAGGGAAGGAGCCCATGGAGCAACGCCTTTTTGATGAGAAGAAATTTAGAACCTTCCACCATGCATTACAATTTGGGTGGATGGCTGATAAAGAGATCATATATGAACTAGGCTTTTAAGTCAAGAAAATTGAGTGCCCCGAAATCACAGAGAAAGTAGAAGAGAGAAGATGGGAGCTCCTCACTGATCTGGTCACAAAAGTAAACGCAACTCTTGTAAGAGAGTTTTATGCAAATGCAGTCAGGTATGATAGGGCAGATGAATCCTATATAAGCTTTGTAAGAGGGATAACAGTGGATTTTAGTCCCATGAACATCATGAGGGCGTTAAAGCTACGAACCATACCATTTGCAGAAGAGAGCTATCAATCCAGAATAGATAGCAGTCGCAATTATGACCAGATTGCGCAAGATATCTGCATACAAGGAGCTGATTGGGTGCAAGATTCCCATAGGAAGCCCAAATTCATCAAGAGAGGGGATCTCAACCCTGAAGCAAAGGGGTGGTTCAAAATTGTAAGGAGATCCATCCTTCTCACCGGAAACAACTCAAAGGTGAACCTTAAGAGAGCAACAAGGGTGCAATGTATACTCAAAGGAGGAGAGATCAAGGTTCATGAACTCATAGCTCAAGGCATTCAGAAATTAGCTGAGAAAAGTGATTCTGGAGGAAGGTTAGGTTACCCCAGCACTATTTTCCGTCTGTGCGACAGGGCTGGGGTGGTGTTCGAAGATGAAAACCTCGAGTGGATAAAAGTTGGCATCCCAATTACTGTTCAACGGATGCATTCTGTTGCATCTCTCATACCTCAACGAAGGCTAAGAAAGAGAGCAGCCCATCAAGCCATAGAAGGACAAAACCCAGAGGAGCAAGCCCCAGCCACTTTGGATATGCACCAATTACAAGAAACCATTGATGGCTTATCGAGGCAGTACTTGGAGAATCAAGGGGCACAGAAGGAGCTTCAACTACAAATGATGGATCGTCATGAAGAATTATTCTCTAGATGGATGAATCAACAAGGGGAGTGGCAAAAGCAATTGATGGAGTAGCAACTGGAACAAGGAAGACAATGGGATGAATCCTTCCACAGGTTGAACCAAAAGCAAGATCAACAATAAGAGGCCATCCAAAAGCTAATCAACATCCAAGCACATCAAGGTGCGCACATACATGAGATGCATCAGAAACAAAGAGAACAGGCAGATCTTTTCGATGAATACAGGGCATTTTCAGAAGGAGTCTATATGAGTGAGACTGGATATCATGTGAACACTCAAGCTAGACTCAGATACTTAGTCGGACAAATGCCTATATTACACCCTGGGATCACAAGATATGAAGAAGTAAAGGATAAATTAGCACGAGAAGAAAGAGAAAGAGCAGAAAAGAGTCATGAATCAGTAAGAAAGGCACTAGAGGATTGGAAAAGAGCCAAAATGACACGGATACAAGGAAACACAAGTGAACACAAAGAGGACAAACAAGAGAGAGAGCATGGGCATCCCATGAGTAAAAGGTGGCCGAGTTCCTTTTCCTTTCTTTCCTTCAAGCTTAAAATAAGGAAAATCATGTATGAAACAGAACATGCATCCATAGTAGCTTAGGAATTTTCAATTCTGTCTTTAAGATTTCATTGCTTAAGTCTATGTGTGCTAGTCTAAGTTTCTTGTTGTCATTTTCGCCCTGCTTAAATGTATGCTTGTCCTTTAAGCTAAATAAAAGAAAATGTTATGAAAAACCAGAGTGGAGTTCATCTTGTGAAGTAAGTTCTTAATGTTTGTGGTGTGGTAATTGGTTAGCTAAGTTGGTTCACCAACAAGGTATACAGGCAACTAGATGCTCTGAATCATATGCTTGAAGCACATTCTATGAGACCAGTTAAATAACAAGGTCCTAATAAGAAAAAGAGAAAAGAACAGTGAGAGTTGAAAAAGAAAGAATAAGAAATAAGGCTAGGCACCAAGGGTTTAAATCTTGACGGATGTATCTGTGGTGTTCCTGTGCCAAGGATCTGCTTGGATGAATAAGTTCTTAGGAGTTCTTCATCACTTGGTAACTTGGGTTAACTAACTCGGGATTATCAACTGAAAATCTACTATCAAGAGCAACCTTGCCATAGAACACTTAGTAACCCAAAGAGGTGCTAGACACCAAGACCTCAAGAAAAGAAAATAACAAACCATATGCCTGTGGTGTGCATGAATGGGGGAGAGAGACTTGAGGGAGTAAGTCCTTAGGGGTATTTCAACACCTAGCACCTTGAACCAACTGGTTCGGGAGTGTTGGCTGAAAGCTTATTTTAAAGAATCGCCCCCTCACAGAGCACTTAGCCTAAGAATGCAATAAACCCTGAAAAGAAGGGGGAGATCAAGGAATAAAGATCTCAGAAGATGCAATCAAGCAAGTATTCAAAAGTATGACAAGGACCTGGAAACCAGTAAAGGAATGAACCTAAGTTGCTATGCATGAAACCCCATAAACCAAGAACTTTACTTCTATAATAAGAACTTGTTTCTTTTGTTCTTTCATTCGTCATTCTTATGTTTCAGTACTTGCTTAGGGACAAGCAAGCTTTAAGTTTGGTGTTGTGATGCCAGGGCATTTTGTCCAGTTTTACTGACCTTTTTCTTTACTATTTTAGGATAGTTTCATGCATTTTCTTAGTAAATAAGCAAGTTTTGGGTGAATATACACTTACATCTTGATTCAAGCAAACATTGTGAACTTTACATGATTTCATGAGAATTATGCATGAATTGAATGATAATATGGATGATCCATGATCTCATGACTTGAAACAAAGCTTTGATGCACCTTGTTTGTTTGATTTCAGGACAAAGGAAGCAAAGAAGAACCACGTTAGCAGCCACGTTAGCTTCACTAACGTGACCACTAACATGGAATGGGAGCAAGCTTGCAACGTTAGTGGTAAAGTTACCACCAATAATGCCTTCGAATGCCATCATAACCCACATTAGTTGCCACGTTAGTTACACTAACGTGGAAGAAAGGGGGAGCTCCAACATTAGTGGTGAAAGTGAACACCACTAACATTCCAAAATGCCACACTAAGCCACGTTAATCCAATTAACGTTGACTCTAACGTGGAGTGAAGAGGAAGTCGTAAGCATTAGTGACAATCACCTTTGTCACTAATGCTAGACCAAAGCTAAATTGCCTACGTTAGTGGTCACATTAAGACTACTAACGTGAAGGGTAACATGGAGCAATAAATGATAGGCCAACGTTAGTGACACTCACCTTTGTCACTAACGTTGGAGATGGCATATACACCCACGTTAGTGGTCACGTTAATGCCATTAACGTGAAGCACTAACGTGGAAGGAAGGGGCGTTTTGAAGCGTTAGTGACAAAGGTAAGTGTCACTAACGCTCTCGAGCCTTGGGATGCCCACGTTAAAGGCCACGTTAGTTACACTAACATGGACCATTAACGTGGAAGAAAGGGACAAAGAGCAACGTTATTGGTATAGGTGAGTGCCAATAACATTTGCGAAGGGCTAAGAGGCTACGTTAGTGGCTATGTTAGTACCACTAACATTGAAGTTAACGTGGATCAACTAGTTTGAAAAGTTAGTGACAAAGTTATCGTCACTAACGCTCTCGAACCCAATTTTACACTTAACGTTAACGCCACTAACGTCCTAACTAACTTCCCATCATGCCTAACTCACACTTTCTTTGCAAGCAAAGCTGAGCCCACTAAAGACTGTAGATGCTTCAACTAAAGATCAAGGGCCCATATCCAAGACTTGAAGAGCTAACTAGAAGATCAGAAGAGTAGTATATATAGGGATAGTTTTGAATTAAAAAGGGAGATTTGGAACTTGAGAACTACACTCTGTATATTTTACTTTCTCTGCAACTTCTAGTTTGAGATTCAGAATGCACTTTTCATTTTTGATTTCCACTTCCAGAGCTATGAACAACTAAACCCCTTTTCATTGGGTTAGGAAGCTCTGTTGTAATTTGATGGATCAATAATAGTTTTCATTATTCTTCCTCTTTCTTTTCTCTTGAATTTACTAGAAAGCTTTTGTTCTTCATCCAATTGGTTAGCTATCTTGGAAGAGAAGCTCTCCATAATTGGATCTCCTCGGAACCTTGGAAGAGGAATGAGGAGATCATGCTAGAAATGCTTTCTCATGCTGGACCAAATTGGGGTTTGGATGGATATAGTGACATATAATCCTACCAACACTTTGATTTAGGAATGCATGTGGTATAATCAGTGACCAAACTTCATCTCTTCCCATGAGCAATTAAATCAAGGAATTGGGCAATTGTTCAAGCTTAGAGAGATTGGGTTGCCAAAGAATTGGAATCCAATCACTTAAGATTGCCAAGGAGATCAATGAATGCATTTATTGAGGAAGAGATGAGAATGAACTTGATCCGGAGAATGCAATATCTCCTAAGCCCAATGAATCCCCCATTTCTGATCTTACCCATTCTCTTTAATTTCTACCTTTTACTTTTATGCTCATCTTCCCAAATCCCCATTTAAGATTCTGTAATTTACTTTCCACCATTTACATTCTGCCATTTATTTCCAGTATTTACTTTTTCTGTTATTTACTTTCCCGCCATTTAATTTTCTACAATTCCTCAACTCAATTTCTGCTTAGCTCGACTAGAACATTCATCTAATTAAAGTTGCTTGACCAATCAATCCCTGTGGGATTCGGCCTCACTCTATTATGAGTTTTTACTTGACGATAATTCGGTATACTTGCCAAATGAAAATTTGTTGAGAGACAAGTTTCCGTGCATCAGAGTACAATATGCTTTGTTATGCTCCGTCACTAATAGCTGCTTCTGCAATTTTCTAGCCAAGTTTATACTCTCCCCCTCAACCAAACCATGGGTGTAACAACACCACTCCAAGTATGCCATGGTCATACAAGAAGCTAAGTGTTACTAACTTTTCCCTCCTAATTATTATCTATTATTTAATATATGAGCATGTTCCTTGTTAGAGCGATGCCAGTATTACGAGTAACTTTTTTTTCTTTTTTTATTATATCATTGCGGATAACAAGGTAAAATAAACAGGCATACATTGAGAGAAATAGAAAGGAAGCATAAAGAAACATAGGGACACAACTGATAATATACATCATGTACACTATAACAAAACATGTAGCGTTTACACAAGATCAAGTTAGTTTACATCCTCGTCATCCTACGTAGCTAATATTTACATGACATTCCTACGGCCTGGCCCATACAAAAACCCGCTAAACTGGCGCCCAGGCTAGCCTAGCCACTCTACAGCTCCTAGCTCTCGAGTGTACTAACACAAATAAGAGATTAACTAACAGATAATGTCAGACTAGAGTGTCATCAAAAGAATGCACCCACTACTATCAAACTATATCTACACATGGCCGTTCGGAGAATCGTCGTGAGGCTCGTCCATCTCCTCATCCTGCTCTATCTCTATCTCAGGATCCTCCTCCTCCTGATCGTCCACAGCTATAGCTATACCCTCAGATCCACCAGAAATACTGTTGTCACTATGTACAAACCATTCGCGAGCACAGGTCCGTTCGCGTAAATAGGAGCTACCCCATCGTCCGGTAGTGCGAGCTCATCAGGCTGTGGAAAGTCAGGGATCGGCTCAGGGGGAAGTCCTACTCTTGTGGTATCACAGGTACGTAGTCACCAGCTAACTCGGGCTCATCAGGAATGATAGGCTCAGGTTCCACCACATTCAAAGGTTGAGCTGGTATAGGGTGTTTGGGACCATCGGGAAAAGGATGTCCAGGTGCGTCAGGGTGTAACTAGGATAAGGGAAAGTCGTAAGGAGCATCGGGGTCAAAATGCGAGCTAGATAGAGGATGTTGGAAGGGACGGTTTTGTAATGCGTAACGTCTCATACGAGTCTCCGCACTCAAAATGTAGTAACCATAGTACACTGGATCCTCGTAAATGTATAGGTCTTCGACTTCATAGAATATCACGCCCGTTTTCATCTGATGGGGGAGGAGAGAGAAGGGGGTAAGAACTGGGGAGTTCTTAGTAGGGCCGGGGTTATTAGTTAAGTTCATTAATTTCGTGTTGTTTAGCAGATAAATAGCAGAATACTGAGAAGCAGCAAATAGAAGAAATAGATAACGAGAGAAAATAGAGAAAACAGAAAGCAAAACACAAACAAAAGAATACAAGAAAACAAAACACAGACACAATGAATAGAATACAAACAAAGAAAGCATACATTCAAACAACAACCATAACAGAGTAAATGCGCAACCAAGTATGATGCATGTCTAGCCCTAGTGCAGGTAATGAGCTCATTTGTCGGCTTCTATACGCTCCCGACGTAACCTGAAGCAGCTAAAATGGGTATGGTTTTCTAGTCAGCATAGGTACAGATCTCACTAACCGACGTATGCGTCATATCCTCTGTAAGCAGACTCTGTCTTACAGGTGGCAGCATTCCAGCCGTGTATGAAATCATATCCTCTGTAAGCAATCCTTGTGTTACAGGTGCAGCATTCTAGCCGTGTATGAATTAATATCCTCTGCAAGTGATCCCAGGTTATCAGTTGCAGGTATAGCTCTCAATAGCTGTGTAGCACTGGAAAACGCTCTGTGGTCGTACCACTATCTATCTAACTGCCTTCACGCAGCAGATCATCACATAATCATTCTCATTACCATCATTCATTATCATTCTCATTATTAATCATCACTTTCACATTCTTATGCAGTACCTCTTTCTTTCTCTGTTCAATCATATTGTACAAACTTTACATCTTTCACTTTTACAATATCTCGACTCAAACTATTTCTCTTTATCATATTACTCTTTTCTCTTTGTATCTCTTTACTCTGTTCTGGTTTCTCTTTTCTCTGTATCTCTTTACTTTTCTCTGATTACTCTTTCTTCTGTATCTATATCACTTTTTTTCTCTTTATCTCTTTACTCTACTCTGGTTACTCTGTTCTCTGTGTTACTTTATTCTGCTCTGATTTCTCTGCTTAATGTATGTATTTAAAGCTTATGTAAATTTCGGTATGAATAGTTAGCCTGTCCCAAGTATAGGTTCATTAAGTCTATACTGAAACAGTTTAAATTTTCATATAATACCTAACCCTAGTCGCAACTCAAGGACTAACTATGTTGCCTTAGTTCGTTCACTAGTCTCTGTCTGTTTTTCTGTCGTTAAAACTTTACTGACTTTTCTTTGTTTTTTTATCTTTTCTTCAGCTTTTTATCTTTCTTTTATATTTGCCTCACTAATATGTTCTTACCACTCCCTAAGTGTTTTACGAAGGTAATTATGAGATTCTGCGCTTAAAGTTGTCTTTCTAAAGCTTTTACAGAAAACTGCCTTTTTCGCATTATTTTATTATTTTTATTAAAATATTATTTTTAATTAAATATTATTATTATTTAATATTTTATTATTATTTATTATTTTATTAATATATTTTCGAAAATTACCCTACTTTAACTTTTAACCTTTAAAATTCACTTGTTACCACCCGTAACTTTTAATATTTCTACTTTAACCACCCTAACTTTCAGAAATTACCAAATAACTCCCCAAACACCAAAAATTTTACTTCCTTGCCCTTTTTAAGATCTAAAGCCTGTTCTTCCATGTTCTTCATCACATTCAAAGTGTTCTTCATGTACTTGGTAAATTCTTCAAATTCTTTCTCTGTTTTTATCACTTTTTCAGTCTTTTCAGCAACCGGTTTTTACTATAATTCATAATAAATTTGCAGCCACCAAAACCCCATCTTTTCCACATGATTTCAACACAAATTGAAACCCAATTTAAGCTCTAGGGTTCGTTTCTCCAGCAGTTCCAAGAACACAAACTCAAAGCTTGAATTTCATCAAATTTCATCAAATTTGCACCAAAATCTCAACAAGAATCACTCATATAAATCATCAATTTCAAGTACAGCCAATCCATATCATAATTACACAACTCAAACACAATCAATCAAGATTGAATTCGTCAAACCCTACCTGGTTTTGCTGCTCCTAATTCGGTTATACTTTCAAGTGGTCCTTAAGCACTTGTTCCTCCTAAATCACTTCAAGAACAACTTTAAATCCAAAAACCCTCAACTGACCAAATCTTGTTCAGCATGTTAGGAAGGAATATCTCACGTTAGACTTGATGGAAATTAATGTTTCTTGACCCTCAAGTCAAATTAAGCATGATTCCTAAGGAAGAACATCAAGAAAACACATGTTTAAGCATGTTTCCTTGAAAACCGAATTGAAGAGGGAGGGAGACAGCAATCTCACCTTATTTCTAGACTTGATAAGTTACATGGTTATGTAGAGGAAGAAGAGAGGATCCTTTTGGTGAAATCGGAGTGAAGATTAAGTGTTCATGAAAGTTTCTCTATCTCTTTTCTCTCTTGATGATTTTCGACCACAATGAGAAAATGAGGCAGACTTGGGGGTTTTGGGGGTATAGGGTGAGTTGTGATTGGTTGGCTTGGAGGTGAATTAAAATAATATTAAAATATTTCAGGTGTATAACTACTAAAACTAGATGTATTGGAACACTTGTAAAAATATCTCTAAAAATTATTTTCTGAGCTACTAGCATAAATGACACTAGTAACATATTTATTATGAGAGTAAAACATGTATAATGAGGCCTTAGCATTGCTAAAGTCATCAGAGAGTGCTGGTGCTAAGCTGCACTAGTAAACTGTGAACCCAGTTAAACCGATTTTCTGTTTTTAACTAAAACTAACCAGGTAACCTTATAATATCATTCAAGAAGCTTCTAATACTAATATAATGATAATATTATCCTATTACCTCTCTTCTCTCATGAATCAAGTCAGGTTCATTAAACTGAGACTATTTACAAAAAAACATAATCAAAACTCCTAACTGATACGGTTCAAAAACTAGGTTCTTCGTGACTACATTATCGAGCTTGCCTCGGAAAATGTTCTAGCTTAAAGATGACATAATGACAATGAGGATTGAGATACTTGATGATATATCAAAGGTTTTCCCCTTACTGACCTTCCGAAGAAATCTGTACTTTCAGAAAAGATCTCGCGTACTCGAAAACCGGGGTTGTTACATTCTACCCTCCTAAAAGAAAATTTTACCCTCAAAATTTCAGTTACCTGAGAATAGATGTGGGTAATCAGCTTTCATCTTATCTTCCAGTTCCCAAGTGTGCTCATCTTCTCCTCTCTGTCCCCAAACAACTTTAACTAAACGAACAGTCTTACCTCTTAGCTGCTTATTACTTTTTACTACGATCTGAACTGGTGATGCTTGATATGTCAAATCATTTTGTAACTGTACTATTTCTGGTTGTAGAATGTAACTCTCGTCGGGAATATATTTCTTAAGTTACGAGACATGTAAAACATCATGAAGGTTTGACAGGTATGGAGGAAGGGCTACTTGATAAGCTACTAGACTAACTCTTTTAAGTATTTGGAAAGGTCATATGTATCGAGGGTTAAGCTTTTTAGTCTTAAGGGCTCTACCTATCCCAGTAGTCGGGGTTAATTTTAGAAAGACATGGTCTCCCTCACTAAACTCTAAGGGTCTACGTCTATTATCGGCATAGCTCTTTTGATGGCTTTGTGCTGTCTGGATCTTCTGACGAATCCCCTTTATATTCTCAGTAGTTTCTTGTACTAAGTCTGGACCTAAGACACTAGCTTCTCCGTCATCATTCCAACACAATGGTGTCTGACATCTTCTTCCGTAGAGAGCTTCATATGGTGCCATCCCGATATTTTGTTGGTAACTGTTGTTGTAGACGAACTCGATCAACGACAAATATTTATCCCAACTGCCTTGGTTATCCATCACACAAGATCTTAGCATGTCTTCTAATGTCTGGATTGTCTGCTCGGATTGTCCGTCTGTCTGTTGATGGTATGCTGTACTCATGTGCAATTCTGTCCCCAATGCTTTTTGAAAAGCTCCCCAGAATCTAGAGGTAAACCTCGGATCTCGATCTAAAACAATTGACGAAAGTATCCCGTGCAATTGTATGATTTCTTGAATATATATCCGTACTAGCCTTTCTAAAGTATAGTCAACTCGAATTGGAAGGAAGTGCACTGACTTTGTCAACCTGTCCATAATTACCCAGATGGCATCGTGTCTTGACGGCTTCTAATGTTCCACCTTCACCTTCTGGCAGGTTAAACATTTTGAGACACAATTAGCTACCTCTTTCTTTAAGCCCTGCCACCAGAACATTCGTTTCAAATCTTGATACATCTTTGTCACTCCAGGATGCATAGAAAATCTATTTTTATGAGCTTCTGCAAGAATCCCTTGTCACAAATCTCCAGAGCTAGGCACACAAATTCTATTCTTGTATCTCCAGAGACCGCTACGATCTTGTCTCACAACTTCTGGTTCTTCTGCTCCCATATGTTTCAGCATCGTCATCATTTCTGAATTCTGAACACAGTGTTTGGTATATCTGGCTACTTAAATTTGGTGATGACCCAGTCGTAAATAAATCTTTGAGAACATAGTTGCACCTTTCAACTGATCCATCAAATCATCAATCCATGGAAGTGGGTAGTTGCTCTTGATAGTGACTTTATTTAACTGTCGATAATCTACGCAAAGTCTCATTCCACCGTCTTTCTTTTTAATAATAATATCGGAGCTCCCCAAGGTGACGCACTGGGATGAATAAATTTCTTTCCAAGTAGCTCATCCAACTACTTCTTCAACTCTGCAAGTTCCAATGGTGACATCCAGTACGGTGCTATGGAAATCGGTCCGGTTCCAGGTAATAGTTCAATGCTGAATTCTATCTCTCGCTGAGGAAGAAACTCAGGTATGTCATCCGAGAAAACATCAGGAAATTCCTTCACCACTCGGATTCGTTCTAAGCTTAGTTCACTGTCATTCGAGCTAGCCGCTAACAGAACGTACCCCTCACAATCACTCCCGTCTAAGGTAACTCTTACAGAATTTAGATATAAGGTATGAGACAGAAATGGTTTAGTATGTGAACTATCAGATGGAATAACAGCAGTTCTTTCAAAGCAATCATGGAAAACATGATATTTAGATGACCAATCTAGCCCTAGAATAACTTCTAAACCACATAGAGGCAAACAGATTAAAATATGTATGAAAGTCTTGTTCCTAATATTAAATGGTACTTACAGGCACACTAAATTGGTCAAAGCATTTTGGGATGCAGGTGTATAGAAATCAAAATTTGACTAAGAGAAATCTAGTCCCAACTCACAAGCAACAGTTAAAGAGATAAAGGAATGTGATGCACCCGAATCATACAGTATAGTTAGAAATCGATTTTTGACAGAACACTGACCTTGGATCAGGGCGTCTGATTGCATAACATCATCAGCAGTCATGGCAAACACTTGACCTTGTTGTTGGGTTCGCGTTGGATTCTGAGTAAACCTCTTTAGGCAATTCTTAGCCATATGTCCTCGTTCGTTACAAATATAACACTTGGATGTTCCAAACAAGTAGGGTCTATTACCATGATCTTTCCCACACTGCCTACATACAATATTCACCTGTGCCTGTTGGGGTCGTTTACCATTATCCTCCCTTTGTCTACCTCCGTTTCCACCCGTAAGGCGAGCAGGAACATTACCAGCTTGTGAATTCCTTCGCTGTGGCACACCAGGTGTCTTGAAGTTTGTCCTTCGTGGTTGCCAATTATAACTATTATAGTTCCTTGGTGGAAATCCTTGACGACTTGCTTTAGATGCAGTTACATTCTTAGCAAATTCTTCCATTAACTTACACTTATTAACCAGCTCAGCAAAATTTTGTATCTCTAATGGAACTAATGAACTCATCAGATCCTCACGAAGGCCCCCTTCGAACTTCAAGCACTTCCATTCTTCAAAATCAACAGGATTCCGAACAAACTTTCTTGAGTAGATCCTAGCTGTGTGTCTAGATTCCTCACAAGAAAAACAAGCGTTCGTTCCTTACAGCATCCAAATCTAACATAGCCATAGCCATGGATATCATAACAGCTATGAGGATAGCTGTACCTCGCATCGATTTGTCATTCGGAGCTCGATTAAACTATGCCTATTCGCAGTCATTAAGGTCATATCCGTACCAAACAATCAATATTAAGGTGATCAGTCTTAATATCTCAAGTTAAGCACGAACATTCCCAAAATGAGCACTCATAGACATTCATGCCAAATGTATCTTGAAGATACCCTAACAGCATGAGACACACAAGCAGAGTATGCAATGAAGCATAGTCAGTCCACTCCCCAGGCTCTACTGGGAACGAACTGCTTTGATACCAAATTGTAACAACCCAACTCCCAATATGCCATGGTCATACAAGAAGCTAAGTGTTCCATGTTAGAGCGATGCCAGTTTTACGAGTAACTTTTTTTTTCTTTTTTTTATTATATCGTTGCGGATAACATGGTAAAATAAACAGGCATACATTGAGAGAAATAGAAAGGAAGCATAAAGAAACATAGAGACACAACTGATAATATACATCATGTACACTATAACAAAACATGTAGCGTTTACACAAGATCAAGTTAGTTTACATCCTCGTCATCCTACGTAGCTAATATTTACACGACACTCCTAGGGCCTGGCCCAAACAAAAAGCCGCTAAACTGGCGCCCAGGCTAGCCTAACCACTCTACAGCTCCTAGCTCTCGGGTGTACTAACACAAATGAGAGATTAACTAATAGATAATGTCAGACTAGAGTGTCATCAAAAGAATGCCCCCACAGCTGTCAAACTATATCTACACGTGGCCGTTCGGAGAATCGTCATGAGGCTCGTCCATCTCCTCATCCTGCTCTATCTCTATCTCAGGATCTTCCTCCTCATCATCATCCGCAGCTACAGCTGTACCCTCAGATCCACCAGAAATACTACTGTCACTATGTACAAAACCATTCACGAGCACAGGTCCGTTCGCGTAAATAGGAGCCACCCCATCGTCCGGTAGTGCCGGCTCATCAGGATGTGGAAAGTCAGGGATCGGCTCAGGGGAAAAGTCCTACTCTGGTGGTATTACAGGTATATAGTCACCAGCTAACTCCGGCTCACCAGGAACGATAGGCTCAGGTTCCACCACATTCAAAGGTTGAGCTGGTATAGGGTGTTCGGGACCATCGGGAAAAGGATGCCCAGGTGCGTCAAGGTGTAACTAGGATAAGGGAAAGTCGTAAGGAGCATCGAGGTCAAAATGCGGGCTAGACAGAGGATGTTGGAAGGGACGGTTTTGTAAAACGTAACGTCTCATACGAGTCTCCGCACTCAAAATGTAGTAACCATAGTACACTGGATCCTCGTAAATGTATAGGTCTTCAAATTCATAGAATATCACGCCCGTTTCCATTTGATGGGGGAGAAGAGAGAAGAGGGTAAGAACTGGGGAGTTCTTAGTTAAGTTCATTGGTGCACAGAAATCGTGATGGTTCATTCCTTGGTAACGGCGCTAAAAACTTAATACGCACGTTCATAATCTTAGTTCTTTGTCACAACTTCGCACAACTAACCAGCAAGTGCACTGGGTCATCCAAGTAATAAACCTTACGTGAGTAAGGGTCGATCTCACGGAGATTGTCGGCTTGAAGCAAGCTATGGTCATCTTGCAAATCTCAGTCAGGCAGATTCATATGGTTATGGATATTTTATAATTAAAATATAATTAAAATATAAATAAAACGTAAATTAAAGATAGAGATACTTATGTAATTCATTGGTGAGAGTTTCAGATAAGCGTATGAAGATGCTTGTTCCTCCTGAACCTCTGCCTTCCTATTGTCTTCATCCAATCATTCATACTCCTTTCTATGGCAAGCTGTATGCTAGGCATCACCGTTGTCAATGGCTACATCCTGTCCTCTCAGTGAAAATGGTCCAATGCGCTGTCACTGCATGGCTAATCATCTGTCAGTTCTCGATCATACTGGAATAGGATCCATTGATCTTTTTGCGTCTGTCACTACGCCCAGCACTTGCGAGTTTGAAGCTCTTTGCAGCCATCCCTTCCCAGATCCTACTCGGAATACCACAGACAAGGTTTAGACTTTCTGGATCTCAAGAATGGCCGTACATAGATTCTAACTTATACCACGAAGACTCTGATTAAGGAATTCTATAGATACTCATTCAATCTAAGGTAGAACGGAAGTGGTTGTCAGGCACGCGTTCATAGGTTGGGAATGATGATGACTGTCACGATCATCACATTCATATTGAGGTGCGAATGAATATCTTAGAATCGGAATAAGCTTCAATTGAATAGAAAAATAATAGTACTTTGTATTAATTCGTGAGGAACAGCAGAGATCCACACCTTAATCTATGATGTGTAGAAACTCTACCGTTGAAAATACATAAGAACAAGGTCCAGGCATGGCCGAGTGGCCAGCCCCCATAAAGGTCTAAGATAGCATAAAACTGATCAAAGATGTCTAATACAATAGTAAAAGGTCCTATTTATATCAGACTAGTTACTAGGGTTTACAGAAATGAGTAAATGATGCAGAAATCCACTTATGGAGCCCACTTGGTGTGTGCTTGGGCTGAGCATTGAGCTTTACACGTGTAGAGGCATCTCTTGGAGTCGAACGCCAGTTTTTAACCTATTTCTGGCGTTTAACTCCACTTTGCAACCTGTTTCTGCCATTTAATTCCAGAATGTAACATGGAACTGGCGTTGAATGCCAGTTTGCATCATCTAAACTCGAGAAAAGTATGGACTATTATATATTGATTGAAAGCCTTGGATGTCTACTTTCCAACACAATTGAGAACGCGCCATTTGGAGTTTTTTAGCTCTAGAAAATCCACTTTGAGTGCAGGGAGGTCAGAATCCAGCAACATCTGCAATCCTTCTTCAGCATCTGAATGTGATTTTTGCTCAAGTCCCTCAATTTCAGCCAGAAAATACCTGAAATCACAGAAAAACACACAAACTTATAGTAAATTCCAAAAATGTGATTTTTTATTAAAAACTAATAAATATATACTAAAAACTAACTAAATCATACTAAAAACTATGTAAAAATAATGCCAAAAAACGTATAAATTATCCACTCATCATTCATTAATTCCGTGTTATTTAGTAGATAAATAGCAGAATACCGAGAAGCAGCAAATAGAAGAAATAGATAACTAGAGAAAACAGAGAAAATAGAAAGTAAAACACAAACAAAAGAATACAAGAAAACAAAACACAGACACTGTGAATAGAATACAAACAAAGAAAGCATACATTCAAACAACAACCATAACAGAGTAAATGCGCAACCAAGTATGATGCATGTCTAGCCCTAGTGTAGGTAATGAGCTCATTTGTCGGTTTCTACCTGCTTCCTCTCCATGGTTACAGAAGGAGATCCTTGAGTCTTAAACACAAGGTTGCCCTCATTCAGTTGAAGGACTAGTTCTCCTTTGTCCACATCAATCACAGCTCTTGTTGTGGCTAGGAAGGGTCTTCCAAGGATGATGGACTCATCCTCTTCCTTCCCAGTGTCTAGGATTATGAAATCAGCAGGGATGTAAAGGCCTTCAACCTTTACTAACACGTACTCTACTTGTCCATAAGCCTGTTTTCTTGAGTTGTCTGCCATCTCTAATGAGATTCTGGCAGCTTGCACCTTAAAGATCCCAAGTTTCTCCATTACAGAGAGTGGCATTAAGTTTATTCCAGACCCCAGGTCACACAGAGCCTTCTTAAAGGTCATGGTGCCTTTGGTACAGGGTATTAAGAATTTGCCAGGATCCTGTTTCTTTTGAGGTAATTTCTATCTATCCAATGCATTCAGTTCATTGGTGAGCAAGGGAGGTTTATCTTCCCAAGTCTCATTACCAAATAATTTGGCATTCAGCTTCATGATTGCACCAAGGTACTTAGCAACTTGCTCTTCAGTAATTTCTTCATCCTCTTCAGAGGATAAATACTCATCAGAGCTCATGAAGGGTAGAAGGAGGTTCAATGGAAATTCTATGGTCTCTAATTGAGCCTCAGATTCCTTTGGTTCCTCGAAGGGAAACTCCTTAGTGGTCACTGGACGTCCCAGGAGGTCTTCCTCACTAGGATTCACTTCTTCCTCTTCCCTTGTAGGTTCGGCCATGATGGTCAAATCAATGGCCTTGCACTCTCTCTTTGGATTTTCTTCTGTATTGCTTGGGAGAGTACTAGGAGGAGTTTTAGTGACTCTTTTACTCAGCTGGCCCACTTGTGCCTCCAAATTTCTAATGGAGGACCTTGTTTCATTCATGAAACTTACAGTGGCCTTAGATAGATCAGAGACTATATTCGCTAAGCTAGATGGATTCTGCTCAGAATTCTTTGTCTGTTGCTGAGTGGATGATGGAGAAGGTTTGCTATTGCTAAACCTGTTTCTTCCACCATTATTAAAGCTCATGTCGGATCTCCGGATACTCATTCATTTTGAGCTTGAAAGGAACATCAGGGATCACTTTTTTCTTAGCCACAACTTCATAGAAGTGGTCTTGATGGACCTTTGAGATGAATCTCTTCATCTCCCATGACTCAGATGTGGAAGCAATTGCCTTCCCTTTCCTCTTTCTAGAGGTTTCTCTGGCCTTAGGTGCCATAAATGGTTATGGAAAAATAAAAAGCTATGCTTTTACCACACCAAACTTAAAATGTTTGCTCGTTCCCGAGCAAAAGAAGAAAGAAAGAAGGAGAAGAAGAAAAAGAATGGAGGAGATGGAGAGAGAAGGTGTATTTGGCCAAGGGTAAGAAGAGAGGGTTGTGTTGTGTGAAAATGAAGAAGGAAAGAAGGGTTTATATAGGGGTGGGATGGGATTTAGGGTTCGGCCATTAGGGATGGGTTTGGGAGGGAAAAGATTTTGAATTTTGTAGGTAGGTGGGGTTTGTGGGGAAGAGTGGATGGATGTGAATGGTGAAGAGGTGATGGGGAAGAGTGATTGAGGTGATTGGTGAAGGGTATTTGGGGAAGAGAGATATGAAGAAGGTGTGAAAAGGAGAGAAGAAGGTGGTGGGGATCCTGTGGGGTCCACAGATCCTATGAGATCCTGTGGGATTCACAGATCCAGTGGGGCCAAGGACTTAACATCCCTGCTCCAATTAGGCGTGTAAAACGCCCTTGCTGTGCAATCGTAGCGTTTAACGCCAGATTGCTGCTTGTTTCTGGCGTTAAACGCCCAAATGTAGCCTGTTTCTGGTGTTTAATGGCAGACAAATGCTTGTTTTTGGCGTTAAATGCCAGCTTGGTGCCTGTTTCTGGCATTAAACGCCAGACAGATGCTTGTTTCTGGCGTTTAAACGCCAGACTGCTCTCCTCCAGGGTGTGCTATTTTTAATGCTGTTTTTCATTCTGTGTTTGATTTTTCAGTAGTTTTTGTGACTCCACATGATCATCAACCTATTAAAACACGAAATAACACAAGGAAAATAAAATAGATATAATTAAATAACATTGGGTTGCCTCCCAATAAGCGCTTCTTTAACGTCAATAGCTTGACAATGAGCTCTCATGGAGCCTCACAGATGTTCAGAGCATTGTTGGAACCTCCCAACACAAAACTTAGAGTTTGACTGTGGGGGATCAACACCAAGCTTAGAGTTTGGTTGTGGCCTCCCAACACCAAACTTAGAGTTTGATTGTGGGGGCTTTGGTTGACTCTGCAGTGAGAGAAGCTTTTCATGCTTCCTCTCCATGGTTACAGAAGGAGATCCTTGAGTCTTAAACACAAGGTTTTCCTCATTCAGTTGAAGGACAAGTTCTCCTCTGTCCACATCAATCACAGCTCTTGCTGTGGCTAGGAAGGGTCTTCCAAGGATGATGGACTCATCCTCTTCCTTCCCAGTGTCTAGGATTATGAAATCAGCAGGGATGTAAAGGCCTTCAACCTTAACTAACACGTCCTCTACTTGTCCATAGGCCTGTTTTCTTGAGTTGTCTGCCATCTCTAATGAGATTCTGGCAGCTTGCACCTCAAAGATCCCAACTTTCTCCATTACAGAGAGTGGCATTAAGTTTATTCCTGACCCCAGGTCACATAGAGCCTTCTTAAAGGTCATGGTGCCTATGGTACATGGTATTAAGAATTGGCCAGGATCCTGTTTCTTTTGAGGTAATTTCTGCCTATCCAATGCATTCAGTTCATTGGTGAGCAAGGGAGGTTCATCTTCCCAAGTCTCATTACCAAATAATTTGGCATTCAGCTTCATGATTGCACCAAGGTACTTAGCAACTTGCTCTTCAGTAATTTCTTCATCCTCTTCAGAGGACAAATACTCATCAGAGCTCATGAAGGGCAAAAGGAAGTTCAATGGAATCTCTATGGTCTCTAATTGAGCCTCATATTCCTTTGGTTCCTCGAAGGGAAACTCCTTAGTGGTCACTGGACGTCCCAGGAGGTCTTCCTCACTAGGATTCACGTCCTCCTCTTCCCTTGTAGGTTCGGACATGATGGTCAAATCAATGGCCTTGCACTCTCTTTTTGGATTTTCTTCTGTATTGCTTGGGAGAGTACTAGGAGGAGTTTCAGTGACTCTTTTACTCAGCTGGCCCACTTGTGCCTCCAAATTTCTAATGGAGGACCTTGTTTCATTCATGAAACTTATAGTGGCCTTAAATAGATTAGAGACTATATTTGCTAAGCTAGATGGATTCTCCTCAGAATTCTCTTTCTGTTGCTGAGTGGATGATGGAAAAGGTTTGCTATTGCTAAACCTGTTTCTTCCACCATTATTAAAGCTCATGTCGGATCTCCGGATACTCATTCTTTTTGAGCTTGAAAGGAACCTCAGGGATTACCTTTTTCTTAGCCACAACTTCATAGAAGTGGTCTTGATGGACCTTTGAGATGAATCTCTCCATCTCCCATGACTCAGAGGTGGAAGCAATTGCCTTCCCTTTCCTCTTTCTAGAGGTTTATCTGGCCTTAGGTGGCATAAATGGTTATGGAAAAACAAAAAGCTATGCTTTTACCACACCAAACTTAAAATTTTTGCTCGTCCCCGAGCAAAAGAAGAAAGAAAGAAGGAGAAGAAGAAAAAGAATGGAGGAGATGGAGGGAGAAGGTGTATTCGGCCAAGGGTAAGAAGAGAGGGTTGTGTTGTGTGAAAATGAAGAAGGAAAGAGGGCTTTATATAGGGGTGGGATGGAATTTAGGGTTCGGCCATTAGGGTTGGGTTTGGGAGGGAAGAGATTTTGAATTTTGTAGGTATGTGGGGTTTATGAGGAAGAGTGGATGGATGTGAATGGTGACGAGGTGATGGGGAAGAGTGATTGAGGTGATTGGTGAAGGGTATTTGGGGAAGAGAGATATGAAAATGGTGTGAAAAGGAGAGAAGAAGGTGGTGGGGATCCTGTGGGGTCCACAGATCCAGTGGGGCCAAGGACCTAACATCCCTGCTCCAATTAGGCGTGTAAAACGCCCTTGCTGTGCAATCCTAGCGTTTAACGCCAGATTGCTGCTTGTTTCTGGCGTTTAACGCCAGGCAGATGCTTGTTTCTGGCGTTAAACGCCAGCTTGGTACCTGTTTCTGGCGTTTAAACGCCAGACTGCTCTCCTCCAGGGTGTGCTATTTTTAATGCTGTTTTTCATTCTGTTTTTGATTTTTCAATAGTTTTTGTGACTCCACATGATTATCAACCTAATAAAACATGAAATAACACAAGGAAAATAAAATAGATATAATTAAATAACATTGGGTTGTCTCCCAATAAGCGCTTCTTTAACGTCAATAGCTTGACAGTGAGCTCTCATGGAGCCTTACAGATGTTCAGAGCATTGTTGGAACCTCCCAACACCAAACTTAGAGTTTGACTGCGGGGGTTCAACACCAAGCTTAGAGTTTGGTTGTGGCCTCCCAACACCAAACTTAGAGTTTGATTGTGGGGACTTTGGTTGACTCTGCAATGAGAGAAGCTTTTCATGGTTCCTCTCTATGGTTACAGAAGGAGATCCTTGAGTCTTAAACACAAGGTTGTCCTCATTCAGTTGAAGGACTAGTTCTCCTCTGTCCACATCAATCACAGCTCTTGCTGTGGCTAGGAAGGGTCTTCCAAGGATGATGGACTCATCCTCTTCCTTCCCAGTGTCTAGGATTATGAAATCAGCAGGGATGTAAAGGCCTTCAACCTTTACTAACACGTCCTCTACTTGTCCATAAGCCTGTTTTCTTGAGTTGTCTGCCATCTATAATGAGATTCTAGCAGCTTGCACCTCAAAGATCCCAAGTTTCTCCATTACAGAGAGTGGCATTAAGTTTATTCCTGACCCCAGGTCACACAGAGCCTTCTTAAAGGTCATGGTGCCTATGGTACAGGGTATTAAGAATTTGCCAGGATCCTGTTTCTTTTGAGGTAATTTCTGCCTATCCAATGCATTCATTTCATTGGTGAGCAAGGGAGGTTCATCCTCCCAAGTCTCATTACCAAATAATTTGGCATTCAGCTTCATGATTGCACCAAGGTACTTAGCAACTTGCTCTTCAGTAATTTCTTCATCCTCTTCAGAGGACGAATACTCATCAGAGCTCATGAAGGGCAGAAGGAGGTTCAATGGAATCTCTATGGTCTCTAATTGAGCCTCAGGAGGTCCCAGGAGGTCTTCCTCACTAGGATTCACGTCCTCCTCTTCCCTTGTAGGTTCGGCCATGATGGTCAAATCAATGGCCTTGCACTCTCTTTTTGGATTTTCTTCTGTATTGCTTGGGAGAGTACTAGGAGGAGTTTCAGTGACTCTTTTACTCAGCTGGCCCACTTGTGCCTCCAAATTTCTAATGGAGGACCTTGTTTCATTCATGAAACTTACAATGGCCTTAGATAGATCAGAGACTATATTTGCTAAGCTGGATGGATTCTGCTCAGAATTCTCTGTCTGTTGCTGAGTGGATGATGTAAAAGGTTTGCTATTGCTAAACCTATTTCTTCCACCATTATTAAAGCCTTGTTGAGGCTTTTGTTGATCCTTCCATGAGAAATTTGGATGATTTCTCCATGAAGGATTATAGGTGTTTCCATAGGGTTCACCCATGTAATTCACCTCTGCTATTGCAGGGTTCTCAGGATCATAAGCTTCTTCTTCAGAAGATGCCTCTTTAGTACTGTTGGATGATTCCTTCAATCCATTCAGACTCTGAGAGATCATATTGACTTGTTGAGTCAATATTTTATTCTGAGCCAATATGGCATTCAGAGTATCAATTTCAAGAACTCCCTTCCTTTGAGGCGTCCCATTACTCACAGAATTCCTTTCAGAAGTGTACATGAACTGGTTATTTATAACCATGTCAATGAGTTCTTGAGCTTCTGCAGGCGTTTTCTTTAGGTGAATGGATCCACCTGCAGAATGGTCCAATGACATCTTAGATAATTCAGACAGACCATCATAGAATATATCCAGGATGGTCCATTCTGAAAGCATGTCAGAAGGACACTTTTTGGTCAGTTCTTTATATCTCTCCCAAGCTTCATAGAGGGATTTACCTTTCTTTTGTCTGAAGGTTTGAACATCCACTCTAAGCTTGCTAAGCTTTTGAGGAGGAAAGAACTTGGCTAAGAAAGCCGTGACCAGCTTATCCCAAGAGTTCAGGCTGTCTTTAGGTTGAGAGTCTAACCATATTCTAGCTCTGTCTCTTACAGCAAATGGGAAAAGCATAAGCCTGTAGACCTCGGGATCAACTCCATTGGTCTTAACAGTATCACAGATCTGCAAGAATTCAGTTAAGAACTGGAAAGGATCTTCTGATGGAAGTCCATGAAACTTGCAGTTCTGTCATCAGAGAAACTAATTAAGGCTTTAGCTCAAAATTGTTTGCTCCAATGGCAGGGATTGAGATGCTTCTTCCATGTAAATTGGAATTTGGTGCAGTAAAGTCACCAAGCATCTTCCTTGCATTGTTATTATTTTCGGCCATGTTTCCTTCTTTTTTAAAAATTTCTGTCAAATTTTCTCCAGAGAGTTGTGCTTTAGCTTCCGTTAGCTTCCTCTTCAGAGTTCTTTCAGGTTCAGGATTAGCTTCAACAAGAATGTTCTTGTCCTTGTTCCTGCACATATGAAAAAGAAGAGAACAGAAAATATGAAATCCTCTATGTCACAGTATAAAGATTCCTTTATGTGAGTATAAGAAGAGAAGAATAGATGAAGGAAAAGATAAGAATCCAAACACATGGGAGAGGAATGGGTTTGAATTCTTGGGTGAAAGAGGGGTGTTAGTAGATAAATACATAATTAGAAGGAGGTGAGAGAGAAGAATTTTCGAAAATTAAATAAATTAAAATAAAAAAATTATTTTTGTTTTTAATTTAAAATTAAAATTAAAATTCGAAAATTAAGAAAGGAAAATTGAATCAAATTAAATTAAATTTAAAACAATTAGTTAATTTAAAAAGGAATTTTGAAAAAGAGGAAGGTGATTTTCGAAAATTAGAGAGAGAATTAGTTAGGTAGTTTTGAAAAAGATATGATTGAAACAAAAAGATAGGATTAGTTTGAAAAAGATTTGAAAATCAATTTTAAAAAGATAAGAAGTTAGAAAAGAAGTTAGAAAAGATTTTGAAATTGATTTTTTAAAAAATGTGATTGAAACTTATTTTGAAAAAGATTTTAAAAAGAAATTTAAAAAGATTTGATTTTAAAAATTAAAGTTGATTACTTGACTAACAAGAAACAAAAAGATATGATTTTGAAATTTAAAGATTGAACCTTTCTTAATAGGCAAGTAACAACTTGAAATTTTTTGAATCAATCACATTTAATTGTTAGTAAAGATTTTGAAATTATGAAACAAAATAAGAAAAAAATTTTTGAAAATCAATTTGAAATTTTCGAAAATATGAAAGAAAAAAATGAAAAAGATTTGATTTTTGAAAAATATTTGAAAAAGATAAGATTTTTAAATTGAAAATTTGATTTGAATCATAAGAAACAACTAGATTTTAAAAATTTTTGAAAAAGTCAACTCAAATTTTCGAATTTTATGAGAAGAAAAAGAGAAAGATATTTTTTTGATTTTTGAATTTTTAATGATGAGAGAGAAAAGCATCAAAAAGACTCAATGCACGAAAATTTTGGATCAAAACAAATGATGCATGCAAGAACACTATGAATGTCAAGATGAACACCAAGAACACTTTGAATGTCAAGATGAACACCAAGAACTTATTCTTGAAAATTTTGAAGAAAAGAAAAATATGCAAGACACCAAACTTAGAAATTTTCAATAATTAGACACTAACAAATTAAAAATGCATATGGAAAACAAGAAAAGACACCAAACAAGAAATTTTAAAGATCAAACAAGGAGACTTACCGAGAACAACTTGAAGATCATGAAGAACACCATGCATGAGTTTTCAAAAAGTGCAAGAAAATTATAAAAACATGCAATTGACACCAAACTTAAAAATTGACACAAGACTCAAACAAGAAACACAAAATTATTTTTGGTTTTATGATTTTATTAAATTTTTTTTTTCGAAAATTCTTTTGAAAAAGAAAATAAGGATTTCAAAATTTTTAATAGGAATTCTAGGAATCTTGCAATGTTAGTCTAAAGCTCCGGTCCAGGAATTAGACATGACTTACTAGCCAGCCAAGCTTTCAGTGAAAGCTCCAGTCCAAAACACTAGACATGGCCAATGGCCAGCCAAGCTTCAGCAGATATTGATACCTCCCATGTATACAACAACTATGTGTGTAACTGCCAAATGGGTGAAGATCAACAAGCTCTTGTGATGATAAGTTGAAACCCCGGTCCAAAAGATTAGACATGACTTACAGCCAGCCAGGATTCAACAGATCATCATGAAACACTAGAATTCATTCTTAAAAATTCTGAAGAACATAGAATAATTAATTTTTGAATTTTTTTTGTATTATTTTCGAAAATAAGAAATAAAAAGCTTGAAAATAAAATAAAATTACCTAATCTAAGCAACAAGATGAACCGTCAGTTGTCCAAACTCGAACAATCCCCGGCAATGGCGCCAAAAACTTGGTGCACAGAAATCGTGACGGTTCATTCCTTGGTAATGGCACTAAAAACTTCGCACAACTAACCAGCAAGTGCACTGGGTCGTCCAAGTAATAAACCTTACGTGAGTAAGGGTCGATCCCACGGAGATTGTCAGCTTGAAGCAAGCTATGGTCATCTTGCAAATCTCAGTCAGGCAGATTCATATGGTTATGGATATTTGATAATTAATATATAATTAAAATATAATTAAAATATAAATAAAATGTAAATTAAAGATAGAGATACTTATGTAATTCATTGGTGAGAGTTTCAGATAAGCGTATGAAGATGCTTGCTCCTCCTGAACCTCTGCCTTCCTATTGTCTTCATCCAATCATTCATACTCCTTTCTATGGAAAGCTGTATGCTAGGCATCACCGTTGTCAATGGCTACATCCTGTCCTCTCAGTGAAAATGGTCCAATGCGTTGTCACTGCATGGCTAATCATCTGTCGGTTCTCGATCATACTGGAATAGGATCCATTGATCCTTTTGCGTCTATCACTACGCCCAACACTCGCGGGTTTGAAGCTCTTCGCAGCCATCCCTTCCCAGATCCTACTCGAAATACCATAGACAAGGTTTAGACTTTCCGGATCTCAAGAATGGCCTTCCATGGATTCTAACTTATACCACGAAGACTCTGATTAAGGAATCCCAGAGATACTCATTCAATCTAAGGTAGAACAGAAGTGGTTGTCAGGCACGCGTTCATAGGTTGGGAATGATGATGACTGTCACAATCATCACATTCATATTAAGGTGCGAATGAATATCTTAGAATCGGAATAAGCTTGAATTGAATAGAAAAACAATAGTACTTTGTATTAATTCATGAGGAACAGCATAGCTCCACACCTTAATCTATGGTGTGTAGAAACTCTACCGTTGAAAATACATAAGAACAAGGTCCAGGCATGGCCGAGTGGCCAGCCCCCATAAAGGTCTAAGATAGCATAAAACTGATCAAAGATGTCTAATACAATAGTAAAAGGTCCTATTTATATCAGACTAGTTACTAGGGTTTACAGAAATGAGTAAATGATGCAGAAATCCACTTATGGGGCCCACTTGGTGTGTGCTTGGGCTAAGCATTGAGCTTTACACGTGTAGAGGCATCTCTTGGAGTTGAACGCCAGTTTGTAACCTGTTTCTGGCGTTTAACTCCACTTTGCAACCTGTTTCTGGCGTTTAACTCCAAAATGCAACATGGAACTGGCGTTGAACGCCAGTTTGCGTCGTCTAAACTCGAGAAAAGTATGGACTATTATATATTGATGGAAAGCCTTGGATGTATACTTTCCAACGCAATTGAGAGCGCGCCATTTGGAGTTCTGTAGCTCCAGAAAATTCACGTTGAGTGCAGGGAGGTCAAAATCCAGCAGCATCTGCAATCCTTCTTCAGCCTCTGAATCTGATTTTTGCTCAAGTCCCTCAATTTCAGCCAGAAAATACCTGAAATCACAGAAAAACACAAACTCATAGTAAAGTCCAGAAATGTGATTTTTTATCAAAAACTAATAAAAATGTACTAAAAACTAACTAAATCATACTAAAAATTATGTAAAAATAATGCCAAAAAGCGTATAAATTATCTGCTCATCATTCATTAATTCTGTGTTGTTTAGCAGATAAATAGCAGAATACCGAGAAGCAGCAAATAGAAGAAATAGATAACTAGAGAAAATAAAGAAAATAGAAAGCAAAACACAAACAAAAGAATACAAGAAAACAAAACACAGACACAGTGAATAGAATACAAACAAAGAAAGCATACATTCAAACAACAACCATAACAGAGTAAATGCGCAACCAAGTATGATGCATGTCTAGCCCTAGTGCAGGTAATGAGCTCATTTGTCGGTTTCTACCTGCTCCCGACGTAACCCGAAGCAGCTGAAACGGGTATGATTTTTCAGTCAGCATAGGTACAGTTCTCACTAACCGACGTATGCGTCATATCCTCTGTAAGCAGACTCTGCCTTACAGGTGGCGGCATTCCAGCCGTGTATGAAATCATATCCTCTATAAGCAATTCTTGCATTATAGGTGCGGCATTCTAGCCGTGTATGAATTAATATCCTCTGCAAGTGATCCCAGGTTATCAGTTGCAGGTATAGCTCTCAATAGCTGTGTAGCACTGGAAAACGCTCTGTGGTCGTACCACTATCTATCTAACTACCTTCACGCAGCAGATCATCATATAATCATTCTCATTACCATCATTCATTATCATTCTCATTATTCATCGTCACTTTCACATTCTTATGCAGTACCTCTTTCTTTCTCTGTTCAATCATATTGTACAAACTTTACATCTTCCACTTTTACAATATGTCGGCTCAAACCATTTCTCTTTATCATATTACTCTTTTCCCTTTGTATCTCTTTACTCTGTTCTGGTTTCTCTTTTCTCTGTATCTCTTTACTTTTCTCTGATTACTCTTTCTTTTGTATCTATATCACTCTTTTTCTCTTTATCTCTTTACTCTACTCTGGTTACTCTGTTCTCTGTGTTACTTTATTCTGCTCTGATTTCTTTGCTTAACGTATGTATTTAAAGCTTATGTAAATTTCGGTATGAATAGTTAGCCTGTCCCAAGTATAGGTTCATTAAGTCTATACTGAAACAGTTTAACTTTTCATATAATACCTAACCCTAGTCGCAACTCAAGGACTAACTATGTTGCCTTAGTTCGTTCACTAGTCTCTGTCTGTTTTTCTGTCGTTAAAACTTTACAGACTTTTCTTTGTTTTTTTTATCTTTTCTTTAACTTTTTATCTTTCTTTTATCTTTGCCTCACTAATATGTTATTACCACTCCCTAAGTGTTTTATGAAGGTAATTATGAGATTCTGCGCTTAAGGTTGTTTTTCTAAAGTTTTTACAGAAAACTGCCTTTTTTGCATTATTTTATTATTTTTATTTAAATATTATTTTTAATTAAATATTATTATTTAATATTCTATTATTATTTATTATTTTATTAATATATTTTCGAAAATTACCCTACTTTAACTTTTAACCTTTAAAATTCACTTTTTACCACTCGTAACTTTTAATATTTCTACTTTAACCACCCTAACTTTCAGAAATTACCAAATAACCCCCCAACCACCAAAAATTTTACTTCCTTGCCCTTTTTAAGATCTAAAGCCTGTTCTTCCATGTTCTTCATCTCATTCAAAGTGTTCTTCATGTTCTTGGTATATTCTTCAAATTCTTTCTCTGTTTTTACCCGTTTTCCAGTCTTTTCAGCAACCGATTTTTACTATAATTCATAATAAATTTGCAGCCACCAAAACCCCATCTTTTCCACAAGATTTCAACACAAATTGAACCCCAATTTAAGCTCTAGGGTTCATTTTTCCAGCAGCTCCAAGAACACAAACTCAAAGCTTGAATTTCATCAAATTTCATCATATTTGCACCAAAATCTCAACAAGAATCACTCATATAAATCATCAATTTCAAGCACAGCCAAACCATATCATAATTACACAACTCAAACACAATCAATCAAGATTGAATTCGTCAAACCCTACCTAGTTTTGCTGCTCCTAATTCGGTTATACTTTCAGGTGGTCCTTAAGCACTTTTTCCTCCTAAATCACATCAAGAACAACTTTAAATCCAAAAACCCTCAACTGACCAAATCTTGCTCAGCACATTAGGAAGGGATATCTCACCTTAGACTTGTTGGAAATTAACGTTTCTTGTCCCTCAAGTCAAGTTAAGCATGATTCCTAAGGAAGAACATCAAGAAAACACATGTTTAAGCATGTTTCCTTGAAAAACGAATTGAAGAGGGAGGGAGACAGTCATCTCACCTTATTTCTAGACTTGATAAGTTACATGGTTATGTAGAGGAAGAAGAGAGGATCATTTTGGTGAAATCGGAGTTTTGATTTGAGTTTTAGTTCAGAAGAAATCAAGCTTTGAAGATTAAGTGTTCATGAAAGTTTCTCTCTTTTCTCTCTTGATGATTTTCGGCCACAATGAGCAAATGAGGAAGCCTTGGGGGGTTTTGGGGGTGTAGGGTGAGTTGTGATTGGTTGGCTTGGAGGTGGATTAAAATAATATTAAAATATTTCAGGTGTATAACTACTAAAACTAGATGTATTGGAACACTTGTAAAAATATCTCTAAAAATTATTTTATGAGATACTAGCATAAATGACACTAGTAACATATTTATTATGAGATTAAAACATGTATAATGATGCCTTAGCATTGCTAAAGTCATCAGAGAGTGCTGGTGCTAAGCTACACCAGTAAACTGTGAACCCGGTTAAACCGATTTTCTGTTTTTAACTAAAACTAACTAGGTAACCTTATAATATCATTCAAGAAGATTCTAATACTAATATAATGATAATATTATCCTATTACCTCTCTTCTCTCATGAATCAAGTCTGGTTCGTTAAACTGAGACTATTTACGAAAAATAGAATCAAAACTCCTAACCGATACGGTTCAAAAACTAGGTTCTTCGTGACTGCATTATCGAGCTTGCCTCGGAAAAGGTTCTAGCTTAAAGATGACATAATGACAATGAGGATTGAGATACTTGATGATATATCAAAGGTTTTCCCCTTACTGACCTTCTGGAGAAATCTGTACTTTAAGAAAAGATCTCGCGTACTCAAAAACCGGGGTTGTTACAATGGGTACAGTACTATCAACAAATCCTATGATCATTTTAAGATTTTTAATGTATTTATTTTAAGGGTATATATGCTTGTGCTTGATATTATTTTTTCTTCTTAAACAGAATGCTACATTGAAGCACTATACACAATACCAGCCTTTTGACTTGTGTAGTTATGTAATGGATCTCTATCAACTTTGTTGCAACAATCCTAACTCCAATTTGCCTGCAATTAGGGAAAAGTGTAGTCAGCACAAGGTATAAACATAAACATCTTTGCTTCTTGAGTGGGTGCTGCTATGATTTGTTGTTCCCTTGTCTAATAATTTCCTCTTAACTCATAGATATGTTGAATTTGTGTTTTTGGTACAAAAATGTGGCCAAGAAGTATTGCTCTCCCTCAATACCTTCAGAATATTTTCAGAATTGAGGAAAGATACAGTTGAATTGCCGGTTCTCAAGAGAGAAGGCCACTCTTCTCTTATCATTGTATATGTAGTTACCGTTTTTCCCACCTTGATTAGAAGAGTTCTTGTTGTATCTGCTTTTCATTTGATGTGGCATGTTGTTTTTGCCTTCATTTTTTTCAATACATATATGTAATATACATAAATATAAATTTATTTGTATTAGAATCCATTTTCCATTTCATCTTTATATGATTTTCAATAATTATTGACATTCGATTTTAATAAATAGTTATCTATCTTTGATTATTCATATATTTTATTGAATTAGAGTTATATTTAAAAATTAAATTTTAATAGTGATATATGTGAAATTTAGTTAAAATTTATAATTAGAAAGCAGCAGTAGCGACTGATTTAGCAACCGATTTTAGAATTTTGAAGTTAGCTGTTAGCGACCGATTTAGCGACTGAAAAATTAGCGACCGATTTAGTAACCAAAATATCAGTTTCCATTTAGCGACCCAATACCTCAGCAACCGATTTAGTGACCGAAATATTGGTTGCTATTTAGCGACCGATCTTATTAGCGACCGATTTAGCGACCAAAATTATTTTTATGGTTAGGTGGCCTTGTTTGAAAATCGGTCGCTAAAATTGGTCACTAAATATTAGCAACCAACATCAGTCGCTATTTTGAATTTAGCGACCAAGGTTTTAGTGACTACCAGAATTGGTCGCTAAATCGGTCGCGAAGCTGATGGCAAGTGATTTTCAAGAAAAATCGGTAGCTAAATCCGTCGCTATTCCGATAATTTCTTGTCATGTATAAGTTTATTTATTTATTTTTTCAACAGTTAGAATTGAGATTCGAATCCAAAACTTCTAGGTGAGAATGGGGAGACTATGTCATTCGAGTTATGAAGCAAAGATACATTATATTCAAAGCATTCTTTTTCTTCATGAATAATTCTAAATCTTATATTCAATTTATTAAATCATCTTTAATTTTATTACTTTTTCCAAATTATTAATTTATACTTTTATTATATTCCTTCATTGTATCACACACTATTATTTCTCTTACTATTATTCTTTATACACATATCTGTCATTGTCTCAGCGTAACTGTTATATTACCTTGTTCTCCTTTGTCTTTTTTTTCTCCTCCCACTTTTTCTTCACCGAATTGTAATTATTTATCACCAAGTACTATTATCACAATTTTCAATCTGATCTATCACTTTGATCTATAACCATCCATTATGTTAACTTTTATGAGTTGTTAAAGTGTTATTAAAAGAATTTGCTTTTGTCTCTTTTGAATATCTAGATGTATAAAAATAATAATTTTTTATTGACGTGCGTGTTAAGTAATTTTATTGTTCTATTAATAAAAAATTTAAGACATAAAGCATTAAAAAATTTTGTTCAAATTATCAAAATTTAATGTTAGTAATCCGAAAAACTAATATCAAAATATATTAATTTTAACTAATATAATAAAAATAGTATATTATTGTAAGTTTTTAACTAATAATTATAAATTTAAATTAAAATTTAATATAATACCTTAAAACAGATGGTTGTCATTACTTTTCATATTTGACTGCTATTATATAAATTTCATGTTTGCTTTATTGTGCACATTAATTAAACTATACTTTATTATTTTATTTTGTATATTTTGAAATAATGCGACCGTAATATAAGGATGACATTAGTTTTTATAACTAATATTAATCTTTTTACTATTTTATTTGTCATTTAAATACTATTCATAAAAAATAATTACTTAAAGTAAAATACTATATAAAGAAAGATAGGAAACTTTTGAATTAATCATTCGGGTTTGTTTCTTAATTCTCACTTGATATTACTCAAATTTAATAGGTTGATGGTGGTGATTCTTTTTATTAGTTAAAAAATTTTAACACCCCCTCTCTCTCTCTTGGTTTCTTAATTTTATTAAATAGTTTTTTTAGGTCAAAATATTGTTAACTTCCTCTATAATAGGTATTTTTTAAATTATCTAATGCATAAAATATCACATATTTTCATTTTATCTTAAAAGTTTCATATTTTTTTTATATCAAAGCATTACGGTTTATTATATTATTATATATTATTTTTGTACAACAAAATAAAAGGTAAAACTTTATATCTTTTTTGTTACTTATTTTATTTTATTTTGGCTATTTAAATTAGCATGTATATGATCAACATATTTTCTATTAGTTATGCAATATTTTTACAATATTTTTTCAGTTCTAATCAATATGCATTTAAAAAATTATCTTTAAATCCTAAGTCATGTAATTCAAAGATCATTGGATTTTTTAAAATTTCAAAAAAATAAACACTTTCTGTGCGTTTGGCAGAGAGACAGAGACTGAGAGACAGAGACAGAGAGACAAGAATTAAAATAAGTCACAGTATTGTGTTTGGTATAAAATATCATTCCAAATAAAATACAGAGACTAAAATAAATGAAATGACCAAATTATCCCTACTAATTTAAAAAAAAAAAACCAAATCCAATCCTTCAGACAACCATTTCCCTGTCCTCCTTTCTCAATCCCTAATCTCCCGTCAGTTCACCCAATTTCGCCGCGTCAATCTCTTGCTTGGCGTCGAGTTCGCCATCGACGAGGAAGCCTTGCCACCGTTTCATCAATTCTGTCGTTTACGGTTCTCTCCATCTGTCTCTCTCTTTCTCTCTTGCTCTCTCTCACTTTCTTCTGTTGGTTTGCAGGGGCAATTTGGTTGCTAGTCATGCTGGAAACAGGGGCTATCCTCCGAATAAGGTATGTAAGTTGATGATTATGATCATTTTGATACCAAATTTCTGATGTTTCCTTGTCTTTGCAAAAGGGTAAAAATTTCAACAAAGGGCACATGTAAAAATTTGAATAGAACTGTTCTTATTATAGAGATGATTATTTTGAGTATGATAGAATTACATATATACTTGTAAGCAATCACTGGTTTCTCTGACTATTGCGTCAAGTTTTGTACTAAGTATGACCCTTCCTTTTCCAGGTTGTCTGTACTGAAGGACCAAACAGAGTCAGAGAATTAATTGCCATAGGCGCTTCATTTGATCATGGAGAAGATGGTAACTTGCATCTAGTGAGGGAAGGGGGTCATTCACATCGTCGAATTTTTCATGCTGTTGATATGACTGAAAAAGAAATTGAAAGGGCTCTGCTGAAGTCAGTTGTTAATAAAACTAATATTTTTTGTGTTTGAACACCATTTCGCTATAGATCTTCTCACTTGTCAGGTTTGCTTTCTCTGATATTATTTTATTTTTATACTAATGGTTTTGTACCGTATACCTTGCTGGTACCTCTCTCCAAGCATGTTGGTATTTGTCAAACATTTGAAGTTTTAAATTCATGTGCTCCATTCACTTGAAATTGTTGCTGTTCAAATTTTACTAGGTACATTTTGAATGTCTCAGTGCGTTCTAACTAAAAATCTAAAACATGCCACTGGTGTTGCAGGATGGATCTGATATCACTTGTGTTGGTATTGACACTCTGAATACTGAAACATTAGAGGTGGGGAAAGTGATTTTGTGCAATTGCTTGAGAAAGATGTTATTGCTATTGTTGAATATATTTCTGAATTTTCATCTTTTTAGTTTTTAGGTGGTAAGATTCCTTTCAAAGGTGACTTTGCTTGCATCTGGTAGAGCTGGACATATTTATCCCAAAACTACAAATCCTCTGGTAGACCTCTTTTCTATTAATAAGATAGTTATATCTTGAAAACTAAAGTTTACAAATAAACTACTGATTATTGTTACTTACTCATTTGCAACATCTTATTAATTTATTCTGACGATACACTATAAAGTTAGAAATAGCATGATTAAAATATAAACAGAATTAATAAGGTCTAGTTTAAGCTGAAATTGTTGATTGATTAAGTGGTTTTCTTTGTCCTTGTAAGTGTTAATTGATGGCAGTGAAGTGATCCATCTTATTCTGGTTGCACACTTAATATGTTGACTTGCTTATAGTGCATGACCTGCATTTTATGGTCTTATTTCTTTTAATTTAACTTGTTTATCTTTTTGTTATCGAAGGTGGCTACCGGAGATTGAATTGCCATGGCACACCGACCTCAAGCTGTGATTTCAAACATGGAGTAAGTAGATGAAGGCAAAAGGATACATAACTTATGCATCACAAAAGCAGTTGAAGGCAAAAGGAACTACATATTAAGTTATAGTGTTGGGTTTTAAATTGCAGCAGGAGTATTTCTGTGTAATTTGTTTGTATTAGTAAACATGTTGTAAAAGCATGTATATGAATGAATTAGATTGACTGATTTGTTGACATTAAATTCTTGAAATTAGATTGGTTGTTTTGGGAAATTCTTGTATTCTTTACCTAATTCTAAACAAAACACTGCAAAATCTGATCCAACTAAAAAGTTATATTATCATAATATCATACAAAGCACTTTATATAGATGGGAATAACAACTTACTAATAACATAGATGGAAGGACATTGAATTTAGCATATTGAACTCATTAACATAAATTCATGAAGCATTAGTTTGAATATTTAGTATCTAACATTACCTTGAAAGTTTATGAAGCAATAATTTGAAAAGTTAGAATCTAATAATAACTTGTGAATTAGGACATTTCACCTAATAATTTATTGAATTCATAAAAATAACTAAATCATCCTAATAAGTTAATGAATTCATAAAAATAACTACATAAAAATAACTAAATCATCCTAACTATGTTCAACAAAATTCATTAACTATAACCACTTATTCTAGTTGAGAATGGATCGCACATAACCACTTTTCTCAGAATCCTTCAAACCCCAGAAAACCTTTTCCATCTGTGCATTATTAGCAAACTTCACTGCAACCTGTACCACCTCATCGTTATCGAATCCAAGCTGTTCAAGCTTCTCACTGACCATGAACTTCTCATTCACCCCAGATATGGCATCAGCAAGAACTTGGGCATTCCTTCCTTGTTCAGAAGTCGAAAATTGCACCTGTTCAACCATCCTCTCTAGAATATCATTTTGCTTCCACTTCTTTCCCGAACTTCCGCTAGCTGCACAAGCATCAGAGTGTGAACCTGCTCCTTGTCCTTCATGAAAACTTACATTTGCTGACATTCCAAAATCGTCCAAACTTGGACAATGATCTTCCTCCTCCTCTTGAATTTGCTCCTGTGCGTCAAAACCACTGACTGCACCTGCACCCATGGCTCGATCCTTTCCGAACTAATCGGTGGAACAAAGGGAATGGCTTACCAGGAGTATAAAATTTGGTTGGGTGTGCCTGTGATGAAGAATACAGAAGTTAGTATACATATTCTAAAGTCACTAATAAAATAATTTCAAGTAAGTTTGTTAACAACCTTCATCCACGCATGAAGAACGTCTCTACTATCAACATCTACGCACTATTTTTCAGAATTCCACCCAAATTCACTGCATGCCAGCATCTCAGAGGCATATTGATACTTCTCCTTCAGTCGCTTATGCTTATTCTTGCAATGCTTGGCAGTTACCGTACAAGTTGGGAATGCTTCCAACATCTTCAAGGCTAATTTTTCAAAAGTTCCTGGTCTAAATTGTCCACAATCAGCTTTCAAACCATCAACAACACACTCCTCCATGAAACCAACAAATGCTTCAGTTTCTTCATCAGTCCACATGCGTTTGTCCATTGTCATCTAAGAAGAAATGTAACATGCAATAAGTTGTACAATCCATTAAAATCAAACATCACCTATGATAATAGAAATCTAACAATGCAATAATTAGTCATATTAATAATTATGAATATTACAAACAAGGCTTACAATAACCTTTTAAACATTTCAATGACAAAAAATCCAACAAAACAATGGAATGTCTTTCGCATACAAATTTAGCAATTACATCACAAGTTTCATGCCAAATTAAACCTGGAGATTCAAGTTAGGCCTATAATCTATCCTACTCCGTACGACTAGTTCGCCACTCTTCGTACATCTCAATTGTAATGTTGTCACGCCATTGTGTCCACTCATTCGTATTTTCAACCACATCGATCAACTCATCTGGTGCTTCCTCTTCGACGGGTAGAAATTCATCTAAGAAGCTAGTTTGCTCTTCCAGATCCATATCCATGTTCTTCCGAATAAAATTTTGCAACAGACAACAAGCAATTATGATCTGATTTTGTGTTTTTATAGGGTAAAAGCTAGGACTTCTTAAAATTGACCATCTCTTCTTAAGCAATCCAAAGCATCGCTCTATGATATTCCTAGCAGAAGAATGCTTTCTATTAAAATACTCCTGGTAGTTGCGAGGTGCACGTGTTCCTTGAGCCCACTCTCTAACATGATAGCGAGTGCCTCTATATGGTGCTAGGAACCCAGGACCATTTGTGTAACCCGCATCCACTAAATAGTAATTACCTATAAATATTACATACAAACAAAATAAGCTCTACAACTGTGCAGTCAAGCTTAATGTCAAAATCTAACTTATGACTTATAAATTAGATATTACCATGAGGTATCTTGAGACTATTACCACGAGTGATTGCATCTCGAAGTATTCTTGAGTCAGATGCCGATCCCTCCCATCCACTAAGTACATAAACAAAGCTCATATCTCGATTACACACTCCTAGGACATTAGTACATATTTTACCCTTCCTTGTTCGATATCTTGACTTATCAGACTCGGGGACTGTCACCTCTATATAAGTGCCATCTAATGCTCCCAAGCAACCCTATAATTCACAAAAAAATACAACTTTTAGATAGACATTCCTTCCAGGCTTAAAACAAATTACATACATAATCCATTTAGGTTTACCTTAAACATTCTCCATGTTGGGTCTATGCAATCCTCTTCAACTGTTGAGGCCTTGGCGAATAACAAGTTTTGCATACGTATAATAGCCTTTAAAACCTTATTGAAATACTTACTAACTGTTTCCCCAGACCTACAAAATCTAACTTGTAGACTACGGTTTTTCTTGTGATGAGCTAAGATAATTAAAAAAGTTACAACTTGTTCCGGCAAGCTTACTTGACCATCCTCACAAAGTCCTCCTTGGACTTGAAGCAACTCGCACAAATTAGCAAAGGCATTTGTGTTCATTCTTAACTCCCAAATACAATTCCTATCACCCTCACCAATAATACGCTCTAAAGCATCACGTCTAATTCTACTATTCATTCTTCCGCCTAATGACACTTCCCCACTACTTCTATTTCTAAAGTACACAAATAATGTAAGAACAAAGTTCAATATCAAATTATCTTGCTTCGATCTCATCGTTTCATAAAAAGAAACACATCGTTTAATAATCTCCGTCTGCTCCATTCCTTCTTAACAAAATCATTTCATACAAAATAAGCATAAACATTCAATTTACTCAAATCAAAATCTAAACTAGATATAATCATTCAATGTATTTTGTCACATGTACTTGAAATAAGAACAGGTCAATAGCCAAATAGCCAAATAGCCAAAGTAGTTCAATTTATAGCAATGGAATTAGTTACTTAATACATGCTATTGTCATTTTTGTCCATGTCAATTTCATGTGACTTGAAACGTGTCTTCATTTCAGCATAGAGGCAGGGGCAACTCTCATAATTAAAAACATTGATATTCAAATTTCAAACCAACCAAGTCAAAATCAATTCAATAAACCAGTAACATTGATTTATTTAATATATGGTTAGTACCATACCCACATCAACCTTATCACCCTTGTTTTGCATGCTGTACCTCTTTACAATCTCCCATGTATCGAAAAAATAATCAAATAATTCCATACTCCTAAGAAATTAGGAGTAATATTATTTGTACAACAAAAGTTAATAACTTTATTTAGAACACTAATTTTCTTCTGATGAGCGGATATTTTATACCCTTTTTGGGGATAATTTCATATAGTTTAGACTATGTTTTAGTTAGTTTTTAGTCTATTTCTAGTATTTTTTAGGAAAAATTCATATTTCTGGACTTTACTATGAGTTGTGTGTTTTTCTGTAATTTCAGGTATTTTTCTGGCTGAAATTGAAGGAGCTGAGCAAAAATCTGATTCAGGCTGAAAAAGGACTGCTAATGCTGTTGGATTCTGACTTCCCTGCACTCAAATTGGATTTTCTGGAGCTACAGAACTCGAAATGGCATGCTTCCAATTGCATTGGAAAGTAGACATCCAGGGCTTTCCAGAAATATATAATAGTCCATACTTTGCACAAGGATAGACGACGTAAACTGGCGTTCAACGCCAGTCCTCTGCCCAATTCTGGCGTCCAGCGCCAGAAAAGGATAAAAAACTGGAGTTGAACGCCCAAACTGGCACAAAAACTGGCGTTCAACTCCACAAATGGCCTCTGCACGTGAAAGTCTCAGCCCCAGCACACACCAAGTGGGCCCCAGCACACCAAGTGGGCCCCAGAAGTGGATCTCTGCATCATCCATCATAGTCCACTCATATTTTGTAACCCTAGGCTACTGGTTTAGTATTTAAACAACTTTTAGAGACTTATTTTGTATCTCATGACATTTCAGATCTAAACTTTGTATTCTCTGACGGCATGAGTCTGTAAACCCCATTGTTGGGGGTGTGGAGCTCTGCTGTGTCTCGATGAATTAATGCAAGTATTTCTGTTTTCCATTCAAACACGCTTGTTCCTATCTAAGATGTTCATTCGCGCTTAACTGTGATGGAGGTGATGATCCGTGACATTCATCACCTTCCTCAAACCATGAACGCGTGCCTGACAACCACCTCCGTTCTATATACGATTGAATGAGTATCTCTTAGATTCCTTAATCAGAATCTTCGTGGTATAAGCTAGAACTGATGGCAGCATTCATGAGAATCCGGAAAGTCTAAACCTTGTCTGTGGTATTCCGAGTAGGATTCAAGGATTGAATGACTGTGACGAGCTTCAAACTCCTGAAGGCTGGGCGTTAGTGAGAGACGCAAAAGGATAGTAAATCCTATTCCAACCGGATCGAGAACCAACTGGTGATTAGCCGTGCTGTGACAGAGCACGTGAGCGTAGTTTTCACTGGAAGGATGGAAGGTAGCCATTGACAACGGTGATCCACCAACACACAGCTTGCCATAGGGGGACGTGCGTGCGTGAACAAGAAGACAGAGGAAAGCAGAGATTCAGAAGACAAAGCATCTCCAAAACTCCAACATATTCTCCATTACTGCACAACAAGTAACTTTTAATTTATGCTCTACTGGTTACTCACAATTCAATTGATAAACATAGTTGACTTCCTGACTAAGATTTACAAGATAACCATAGATTGCTTCAAACCAACAATCTCCGTGGGATTCGACCCTTACTCACGTAAGGTATTACTTGGACGACCCAGTGCACTTGCTGGTTAGTGGTACGAGTTGTGAAAAGTGTGATTCACAATTCGTGCACCAAGTTTTTGGCGCCGTTGCCGGGGGTTGTTCGTGTTTGAACAACTGACGGATTATTCTGTTGCTTAGATTAGGAAAAATCTTTCTTTTTTTTTGGTTTAGAGTCTTTCATTATTTATCCCTTGTTAAAATACTTTAAACTTATAGCTCAGTTATTTAGAACGTGGTGTTTATGTTCATGATAATTGGCTATCATATTTTTTTAAAAACCTTTTTCAAAAATAATTTTTCTATTAAATCCTGTGCCAAACTTTAAGTTTGGTGTTTTCAAAAATAATCTTTCTTAAAATTTTTGAAGGTCCCATAACTCATTTGGCTAGAGCGTTAATCTGTGTTCTTGGTAATTGGGTTAGAATCTTTTATACTCTTTTCGAAACCTTCTTTTTCATAAATAATATTTTCTCTATTAAATTGTGTGCCAAACTTTAAGTTTGGTGTTTTCTTGTTGAATCCCCCTTTGTTTTCGAAAATTTTGGTGGTTTTCTAAAAAAAAAAATTTTAAGTTTGGTGTTCTTTCTTCATGTTCTTGTGTTCTTGTGAGTCTTCAAAGTGTTCTTGAGTTTTCCTTGTGTCTTGATCTTAAAATTTTTAAGTTTGGTGTTCCTTGGTGTTTTCCCTCCAAATTTTTCGAAAACAAGGAGCATTAGATCTAAAAATTTTAAATCTTGTACTATCTTATTGTTTTTCTCTCTCCTCACTAAATTCAAAAATATCTTTTCAAAATATCTCTTCTAACTTCCTAACTTCTTATCTTTTCAAAATTTGTTTCAACTAACTAACTAACTTTTTGTTTGTTTCTTAACTTTTTCAAAACTACCCAACTAACTCTCCCTCTCTCTAATTTTCGAAAATATCTTCCCTCTTTTTCAAAAATTTCTTTTTTTTTTAACTAATTAATTTCTTTTTTTTATAAACGAAAAAAAAATATTTTTTTTTACTTCAAAAATTCAAATTCTTTTTAGTTATTTTATTTTATTTAAGTATTTACTTCTTATAAAATAAAATAAATAAAAAGGTAAATCAGTCCAAGTTATATCCATAGATCCATCATGGACATAAGTGGAAATGAACAGTCCAGGAGGACTCTGGGGTCATATTCTAACCCCTCTACTGCTTCATATGGGAGTAGCATCTGCATACCCTCCATTGGAGTCAGTAGCTTTGAGTTGAATCCTCAGCTCATTATCATGGTGCAGCAAAGTTGCCAGTATTCCGGTCTTCCACAGGAAGAACCTACAGAGTTTCTAGCACAATTTTTACAAATTGCTGACACAGTACATGATAAGGAAATAGATCAGGATGTCTACAGACTATTACTGTTTCCATTTGCTGTAAAAGATCAAGCTAAGAGGTGGTTAAATAACCAACCTAAGGCCAGCATAAGAACATGGAAACAGCTGACAGAAAAATTCCTGAATCAATATTTCCCTCCAAAAAGGATGACACAGCTAAGGCTGGACATACAAGGCTTTAAACAAGGAGATAATGAATCTCTTTATGATGCCTGGGAGAGATACAGAGAGATGCTACGAAAATGCCCCTCTGAAATGTTTTCAGAGTGGGTTCAGTTAGACATCTTCTACTATGGGCTTGCAGAAGGAGCTCAGATGTCTTTAGATTACTCAGCTGGTGGATCTATCCATATGAGAAAGACAATTGAAGAAGCTCAAGAGCTCATTGATACAGTTGCCAGGAATCAGCATCTGTATCTAAGCAGCAACCCTTCCATGAATGAAGAGGTTAAAACAGTAACTGCTGAATTCAGTACTGTAAAACAAGCTGCTGAATTCAATCAGCAATTAGATTTTCTAACAAAACAACTAGCTGAATTCAAAGACAGGTTACAGGAGACAAGGATAGCTAATATACATATGGAAGAACAGTTTAAGCAAACAAAGTAGCAGCTATCAAAGCAAATAGCAGAAGAATGCCAAGCAGTTCAATTAAGAAGTGGGAAAACATTAAATACCCCACCTCAAGGCATCAAAAATTCAAGAAATGAGCAACCCACCAAAGATTCCCCTGAGGACAGTAAGAGCCCAGGGAAAAATAATTCTGGCACTAAAACGCCAGAAAATGGGTGGAAGGCTAGCGCTGAACGCCCAGACCATGCCCAAAACTGGCGTTCAGCGCCAGAAACAAGGCAGGATTGGCGTTCAACGCCAGAAATGGGCAAGAATCTGGCGTTGAACGCCCAAATGGGGCAGAATCCAGCGTTGAACGCCCAACAGGGGCACATTTCTGGCGTTCAGGTGCCAGGAACAGACAGTGAGCTGGCGTCTAACGTCACTCCAGCTTCTGACTCTGGCATTCAATTGCCAGTGAGGGATTAGACACACACAAGTGCTGACAACAACCCCTCTAAAAAGGCTTCTTTAACCACTAAGGTTGAGGAATATAAAGTCAAGATACCTTATCCTCAAAAACTCCGGAAAGAGGAGTGATGCCAAGGCATCTTAGGCTAGTTTCACTAGTATTTTTCTGTTAGTTTTAGTGGTTTTATGCATTTTCTTGAGCTTAAAGTAACCAAGAATGGTTAAAAGAATAACAAAGCAATGAACCATCCAAACAATATGATTTTGATGCAAATTCCATGAGTTTTAGTTATATATTTTGTTGCTTCCTTGCTTAGCCTCTTCTTCCCTGAAATCATCCAAACAAATGCATCAAAGTCTTGCAAAATTTCATGAGAAATCTTCCATTCATAGCATTCAAGTAATATAACTAAAACTCATGGAATTTGCATCAAAATCATATTGTTTGGATGGTTCATTGCTTTGTTATTCTTTTAACCATTCTTGGTTACTTTAAGCTCAAGAAAATGCATAAAACCACTAAAACTAACAGAAAAACACTAGTGAAACTAGCCTAAGATGCCTTGGCATCACAACACCAAACTTAATACTTGCTTGTCCCTAAGCAAGTCCTGAGTTATTTAAGAAGAAAGTATGAAACAGAAAGCAATTACATTGGCTATATTAGCAAGCATTTGAAGTTCCTCAGAAGGGTTTTATGCAGAAAGTTGCAGCATCACTTTTTCATTCTTATCAGGTAAGATTATCACTTTTTCATTGCATCCATCAAACACTGCTATGGCCTCTTGTTATTCTTATGTCCTTGGCACTTTTCTCTTCTTTGTTTTTCTTTTCTTTTTCTTAGAGCTTCTTTTGCTCCTTGTTTGCTTAGTGTCATGTGTTGCACAAGCCTTTGGCATTTTCTTTTTCTTATCAGTGCACTACACATATCCACTTTAGGCATTTTAGTTCACATTTCTTCTTGAGACATTGGTGCCCAGCACCTCTTTGTGTGACTAAATGTTTTGTATTTAGGTTGCTCTTGATAATGGACTTTTGGTTGATAATCCCGGGTTAGTTAACCCAAGTTACCAAGTGTTGAAACACTCCTCAGAACCTATTCATCCAAGCATATCCTTAATACATAAACACCACAGGCATTTGTCTCAGAAGTTCAAACTATTGGTACCTAGCTTATTTTCTCAATTTTTTTTGCTTTTTGGTTGCCCTTTTTCAGTGGCTTTTTCTTCTTCTTTTTCTTTCTTTTTCATGGCCAAAGACATTTATTCATCAAGATCCATAGACTGTTTTCAATTTCTACACAAAGAATGATAATTCTACACTCTAATTCCAGTGATCTGACTCAACAATCAAGCATGCATACCACCACTTAATTCTACTTGATTTGTCACTAATTTAGCCAAGTTACTTTTGTTCAAACTTTTCTTTTATTTTTGGAAACAGAACAAGCATGGCAAGCACTCGTTTAAGAAGGTGAAGTTATATCCAAACATCTAGGCATTCACTTTATTCAAAGCAATAAACAGACACTCATACTAAAAAAAAACTCCACATAACACTTAAATGACTTATGATGAAAGAAAGCTCATAAAGACAATCCACCAATGATCATTTGATTATTAAGGAACGAGACCACCTCTTATTTATTGCTTGGTTCTTCTTAATTCTTGGGATCCTGCTTCTTCTTGCTTCCTGCCTCTTTTTGACCACTTGTGCTTCCCTTGTCTTTTCTTATGAGCTTTTTCCAGAATCCAGCCTTTTTCATCGTTTCTTCCACTCCTTTTTCAAGGATCATTGCCTTGTTTATTTCTCCTTCTTTCCTCCCTTTGAAATACTCATCAAAAGCTGGGAATGCTGGGTCCATCTTGTGTAGATGTTCCCCTATGTAGTTAAGCTTGATTTGCGAACTGATGTTGTAATCAGCTTGGACTGAGTATCTTGCATTCTGTAAAGTGGTGGCTTCCTTGATTGCCAAGACATTGGCATCTTGGTGTTGGCATATGTGGCTGAAGGATTCCTGTAAGTGTAAATTCTGTTCCCTTTGCAGATCGAAGAATCTTGATTCAAAGTTCCTTTGCATATCCATCATTTTTAGGTGAAAGTCCTCTTGTCTCTCCTGAGACCTCATGTATTGTTGAGACATTCCTTCCATGATTTCCTGCATTCTGCTCATATCCATGGGGTCTCTGGGAATTCGTTGTCTTCTTTCTGGACTTGCTTGCTCTTCTTGCTCTTCTTCTCTGTCTTCTCCTTCCTGTCTTTCTTGTTCTGCTTCTTGCTCGGCTTCCACTTGTTGCCCTTCTTCATTTCTTCTTCTTGTATGTCTTGGAGGAGTTGGGCCAAGAGTCATTCTGTACGCAGTTATGGCCAATCCAGGATATAGCCAATTAGGTCTTTCATCCTCAAGTGGTACTTGGGCATCGATGCATAGTCTAATGATAGTGCTAGGGAAGTGGAGCCAGGATTCAGGGTCACTTTTCTCACTAAACTCTTGTATCTGTTCAGCAATGAGTTTATGAACTTTGATCTCCCCTCCCACCATAATGCAATGTAGCAAGATGGCTCTTTTAGGGACTATTTCTGAAGAGTTTGCAGTGGGTAGGATGGATCTCCTAACTATTGCATACCACCCTTTAGCTTCAGGTGTTAGGTCTCCCCTTCTCAAGACTCTTGGAGCCCCTCTTGTTTTTCTCACCCATTCAGCTCTGATGGCACAAAGGTCTTCAGCAATAGTTGCATAGTCAGGTTCTCCTATCATCCTTTCTTCATAACTTGCTTGGCTGAAATGTATGTTTTTCAGGCCAAGGGTTTTCATGATTGCTTTGGGACTGAAGTCAACTTCCACCCCTCTCACATAGCTTTTGTATGTGGGTTTCTTGGTTGGATCCTCCCTTACTGCATTTGCATAAAACTCTTTCACCAGGTTGATGTTGATTTTAGTGATTGGCTTAGTCAGGAGCTCCCACTTCCTCTTTTTGATCTTTTCCCAAACACCTGGGAACTCATCCTTTTCAAGGTCAAAGGGAACCTCAGCTAGTACCGTTTTAGGTCTCATCCATTCGGCTTGAATCTCATGGAAAACTGATCTGTATCTCCATGCATCGAGTTCCCTGTTTTCCTCCATTGGCTGCTTGTCTTTTCTTCTTTTGTGGCTAGATGAAGCTGCCATTGGTTCTTTAGTTTTGGTAAGTGACAAGCTAAAGTTGACAAGGTGAAACAAGAAGTGTTGTTGGAAGTGTGGGGAAGTTGTTTTCGGCAAGAGATAGTTTATGCTATGATGAAGGAAATGTGCATGAAGGAGATTTGGTAGTGTTGAACTTGTTCCCCAAATGGTTCTTTATAGTGCCCGTAAGTGCAAAATGGACGGCTAGGGTGATTTGTGAAGGGTGGCTTGATGGTAAATATATGAATTAGGGAGAAGGACGAATTGCTTTTCATTTTCTTAGAAGTATTCTGGGTGCATTAGGTTGTACATGTAGCTATCTTTTCTTGCAGAACTTCCTTTTCCCATGTGTTAGTTTCAAAGACTTGTGAATTTTCTTTTTGACCAAGCACCGTACCTCCCTTTGTCTTTTTCCTCCATTTTTGTCTTTTCTTTTGTACCTGCACAAACAAACAAGTTTGCTATCATTTTTCGGTCCATGTGAATTATGAATAGTACTTGCACATGTAAATCAATGATTGTCTTTATGAGCTTATAGCCGTGACTTCTACATGCATGCACACTTCTACATGTAAATCAATAATAAGTGTGCTTAATTCTAATAAATCATAGTCACCTTGGCTCTTCCATTCTAAACAAATTTACTACCCTAAGTAATTGAAACCAAACCATTAAAACATGCGAGTGGTATACTTGTCATGAATTTTGAAATCCAGAGGAACTTCGTGCTTTTCATGAACCGTGTTCAAAGAGGAACACCAAACTTAATCTTTGGTTGTGCACTAAAAATTGAATGCATTTTGAATAAAATTTGGGGTGCCTTCAGGCACACCAAACTTAGAGACAAATTGCATTTTACATGCAATGTTTAGTGCACTCTTTCAGCAGTTGTCCTAAGGATTCAAGTTCATGCATAAGAAACCATGCTTTATTAGATGCACAACAAAACAAAAAAAGTACGGATATCAAAACATGGGTTGCCTCCCATGAAGCTCTTCTTTAACGTCACTAGCTTGACGGTTGTCCCTTGTTAGGGTGGATTGTAGTGCTTGACATCTTCTCCTCTTACTATGAAAACGTCCCCACTTGATTCATTCATGACCTCTAAATGTTCCATAGAAAGAACTTTCCTGACTGTGAACACTTGAGGGAGCTGGGAAGGAATGGTTTTGAGGTCAGGTGGGATTTGCAGATAATGACTTGATATCACGTTATCTCCCGGAGAAAAACCTTCAGTGGGAATTTTCTTGTTTCTCCACCCTCTTGGCAATCTCCCTATCACTCTTCCCTTTCTCTTGAGGATTTCTTCATTGACCCTTATCTCAGGAGGATCCTTCTGATCTGTTTCCACTGATTCTTGTGGCTTTAACTCTTGCAACTCTTGTTTGCCTTCCAAGAACTGTTTTAGAGTTTCAGCTGCTGGATTACTTTCCTCCAAACACAGATGGCTACTATCATCCTTAGGCTTTTCAGGTTCTGGTTCAGGCTCAGATGCAGGTTTGAAAACTTTGAAAATGAGCTGTTCATCATGTATTCTCAGAATTAGCTCTCCTTGTTCTACATCTATGAGCGCTCTAGTAGTGGCTAGAAATGGTCTGCCCAGAATTATAGGGTGTAAGTAGCTTTCCTCCATGTCCACAATGACAAAGTCTGTGGGGAGGTAATAATCCCCCACTTTCACCAGCACATTTTCAACTACCCCTTCAGCTTGCTTCTGAGTTTTGTCAGCCAGTTGTATGATTACATCAGTGGATCTCACCTCATTCAGTTGTAGCCTCTTCATAAGAGTTAGAGGCATCACATTTATGCTAGCTCCTAGATCACAGAATCCTCTGTCAATTTTTGTTTCCCCTATGATGCAAGGGATATGAAAACTTCCTGGGTCCGTTTTCTTAGAGAGTGTGTCCTTCTTGATGAGAGCACTGCATTCTTTGTTCATTGTTACCGTTTGTCCTCCCTTCAAAACTCTTTTCTTGCTTAACAATTCCTTTAAATACTTGATGTGTGTAGGCATTTGATGGAGAATCTCAAGAAAGGGAATATTGACATGAAGAGAGTTAAATGTCTCTAAAAACCTTGAATAGGTTTTCTCTTTTTCACCTCCTCCTAACCTCTGAGGAAATGGTGCTTTTGGTTGGTATATTTCCATCATGCCTTTTTGCAGTTCCTTGGCTTGCTCAGTTCCACTTTCCTGCTTAACTTCTTCCACACCTTCCTTCAAGATTTCTGGCTCCTGCTCTGAGGGCCTGATTCCTTCTTCTTTTGAAACTTCCTTCAATATGGTAATGGCCTTGCATTCTTCCCATCTCACTCTCTTTTGTTCCCCTTTAGGATTCTTTTCTGTGTCACTAGGGAACACTGCAGTTGATTTGACGGCCTGTTGAGATAGCTCTCCTACTTGAGACTCCATCCTCTTGAGTTTTTCACCATGGTTTCTTAAGGTAGCTCTCACATCATCCCTGAAGCTTTTCAATTCGGTTATGTCTTGACTCATGGTTGCCATCATTCCTTCTATCCGGTTTAATTGATCTTGAAATTGTTGGTTCGGATTAAGTTGGGTAGGTTGATTATTTTGGCCATGATATGATGGTTGGGGGTAAGTGTTTTGTGTGGCTTGGTATGATCTTTGGTTGGAGTTTTGGTATGTGGAATTGTTATGTTGGTTGTGGTTGTAAGGTTTGTGGTTTTGTGGTTGGGTTTGTTGGTTTCCCCACCCAAAGTTTGGGTGGTTTCTCCAGCCTGGGTTGTAAGTGTTGGAATGTGGATCATATGATTGCCTTTGTTGGTTTCCCACATAATTGGCCTCTTCCCAATCACCTCCTTCAATGCTTACTTCCTCTTGATCTTGTGTGTGTATTGCAGCCACTTGCTTTGTTTCTAATTGCCTGGTAAGCTCGGCTAGTTGCTTGGCAAACACCTTGTTTTGGGCTAGAATTGTATCAACATGGTTCAGCTCCATGACTCCCTTAGTGTTGTGCCTCTCTGATGCATAGTAGTACTCATTCTCAGCCACTGTCTCAATCACTTCAATGGCTTCTTCCACAGTCTTTTTCCTGTTCAATGAACCTCCTGATGAATGGTCTACAGCCTTCCTTGATTCATAAGAGAGTCCATCATAGAAAATATGCAATTGCACCCAATCATGGAACATGTCTGGTGGGCATTTCCTTGTCAAGTCCTTGAATCTCTCCCATGCCTCGTAGAGAGTCTCACCATCTTGTTGTCTAAAAGTCTGAACCTCAGATCGAAGCCTATTGACCTTTTGTGGGGGGTAGAAACGTGCCAGAAACTTACTTTCCACCTCATCCCATGTTGTTAGACTCCCCCTTGGGAATGATTCCAGCCATTTTGCTGCCTTGTCCCTAAGTGAAAATGGGAACAAAAGCAGTTTATATGCATCTTCCTGGACTCCATTGGACTTCACAGTGTCACAAATTCTCAGGAATTTTGTGAGATGTTGGTTTGGGTCTTCATTAGCACTCCCACCAAATGAACAATGATTCTCCACAAGTGATATTAGCTGTGGCTTGAGCTCAAAATTGTTGGCCTGAATGGGTGGTTTCTGGATGCTACTACCACAATTCCCAGAGGTTGGGTTTATGTATGAACTAAGAACCCTCCTCTCAGGAATGGCATTGTTTCCATCAGCTCTCTCATGGTTGTGAACTTCTCTATCCATGTTGAGATCTAAAGCTTCCTCAAAATTGTCCTCAGATTCTCCTTCAGATTCCTCTTCTCCCACTACTCTCTTCCCTCTTGCTTGCCTTCTCAGTCTATGAAGGGTCCTCTCTGGTTCGGTATATGGAGGAGTTGATGTCTCTCCTCTCCTACCTGTCATACACGAACACAGCACAGGCACAAACAAGTGAAATACTCTTGGTTAATGGAAGAGTATGGTTAGAGCAATTGAGGAATTAATTCAAACAGTTAGTGAGTCAGTGAGTTAGTTGCTTGAATTTAAAGGCATAAAGAAAGAAAGCATGTAACCGAGCACAGAAATTAAAATTCAACAAGTAACTTGTACTGAATTAATCAAAACAAAAAAAATGCTCAATCTAGTTAACTTCCAATTTGAGAATTGTCAATCGAAAACCAATCCCTGGCAACGGCGCCATAAACTTGATGCACATAAACTAGTTATGCTACGATTTAGGAAATTGCACGATCGGCAAAATTCCTTCCGGAAAGTGCACCGGTTATCGTCAAGTAAAAACTCACAATAGAGTGAGGTCGAATCCCACAAGGATTGGTTGAGTGAACAATTCGGATTAGAAGTGTGTTCTAGTTGAGCGGAATCAAGATTTGAGATGAGAATTGCGGAATGTAAAATTGGCGGGAAAAGTAAATGACAAGAAAATTAAATGGCGGAATCTTAAATTGCATGAATTAAAGAGCAGAAACTAAATTGCTGAAATTAAAAGGGAATGGGGGTTGATTGCATGAATTGAGTTGCAGAATGTAAAGAGAAGATGGAAATTAGAATTGGGGGATTCATTGGGTTAGGGAGCTCTATTGTAATTCAATGAATCAATAATAGTTTATCTTCTTCTTCAATCTTTTCTCTTGAATTTTGTTAGAAAGCTTCTCGTTCTAATTCCATTGGGTAGTTGTCTTGGGAAAGAAACTACCCATAATTGGAATCCTTCGGAACCTTGGGAAAGGAATGGAGGATTCATGCTAGAGAAGCTTTCTCACAGTGAATTGGATTGGGGTTTGGATGGATATTGTGACATGTAATCCTACCAAATTGTGGTTCATGAAACTGTGTGGTATAATCAGTGATCGAGCATCATCTCTTCTTATGAACATTTAAACCAAGGGATTGGGAATTTGTTCATTTTTAGAGAGAATTGGTGAGCCAAGGGATTGGGATCCAATCATATAAGATTGCCAAGCAAAATTCAATGAACGCATTGCTTGAGGAAGAGATAAACATGTTTTGATTCGGAGATCTCAATATCTCCTATAACCCAATGAATCCCCCAATTCTAATTTCCATCTTCTCTTTACATTCTGCAACTCAATTCATGCAATCAACCCCCATTCCCTTTTAATTTCAGCAATTTAGTTTCTGCTCTTTAATTCATGCAATTTAAGATTCCGCCATTTAATTTTCTTGTCATTTACTTTTCCCGCCAATTTTACATTCCGCAATTCTCATCTCAAATCTTGATTCCGCTCAACTAGAACACACTTCTAATCCGAATTGTTCACTCAACCAATCCTTGTGGGATTCGACCTCACTCTATTGTGAGTTTTTACTTGACGATAACCGGTGCACTTGCCGGAAGGAATTTTGCCGATCGTGCAATTTCCTAAATCGTAGCATAACTAGTTTATGTGCATCAAGGAGCAGGATAAGCAATTTGCTCGCTTTGCAGATTATCTAAGGACTCTTGAAATAAAGATTCCATTTGCAGAGGCACTTGAGCAAATACCTTCTTATGCCAAGTTCATGAAAGAGATCTTGAGTCATAAAAAGGAGTGGAGAGAAACAGAAAGAGTTCTCCTCACTGAAGAATGCAGTGCAGTCATTCTGAAAAGCTTTCCTGAAAAGCTTAAAGACCCTGGGAGTTTTCTGATACCATGCATATTAGAAGGTAATTGCACCAAGACAGCTTTATGCGATCTTGGGGCAAGCATCAACCTAATACCTGCATCCACTATCAGGAAGCTTGGCTTAACTGAAGAAGTTAAACCAACCCGGATATGTCTCCAACTTGCTGATGGTTCCACTAAATACCCATCAGGCGTGATTGAGGACATGATTGTCAGAGTTGGACCATTTGCCTTTCCCACTGACTTTGTTGTGCTGGAAATGGAGGAGCACAAGAGTGCCACTCTCATTCTAGGAAGACCCTTCCTAGCAACTGGACGATCCCTCATTGACGTCCAACAGGGGGAAATAACCCTGAGAGTCAACGATGACGAGTTCAAGTTGAACGCTGTCAAAGCCATGCAGCATCCAGACACATCAACAGACTGCATGAAAGTTGACCTTATTGACTCTTTGGTAGAAGAGATCAACATGGCTGAGAGTCTCGAATCAGAGTTGGAAGACATCTTTAAAGATGTTCAGCCTGATTTGGAGGATTCAGGGGACATGAAAGAGCCTCTGAACTTTCTTCTGAAAGAGGAAAAACCTCCTAAACCAGAGCTCAAGCCACTGCCACCATCCTTGAAATATGCATTTCTAGGAGAAGGTGACACCTTTCCAGTGATCATAAGCTCTGCTTTAAATTCACAGGAAGAGGAAGCACTTATTCAAGTGCTAAGGACACACAAGACAGCTCTTGGGTGGTCCATAGGTGACCTTAAGGGCATAAGCCCAGCTAGATGCATGCACAGAATCCTACTGGAGGATAATGCCAAACCAGTGGTTCAACCACAGAGGCGGCTAAATCCAGCCATGAAGGAAGTGGTGCAGAAAGAGGTCACCAAATTACTAGAGGCTGGGATTATTTATCCCATTTCTGATAGCCCCTGGGTGAGCCCTGTTCAAGTCGTCCCAAAAAAGGGAGGCATGACAGTGATTCATAATGAAAAAAATGAACTGGTTCCTACAAGAACAGTTACAGGGTGGCGCATGTGTATTGACTACAGAAGGCTCAATACAGCCACCAGAAAGGATCATTTTGCTTTACCATTCATAGACCAGATGCTAGAGAGACTAGCAGGTCATGATTATTACTGCTTTTTGGATGGCTACTCAGGCTATAACCAGATTGCAGTAGATCTCCAGGATCAAGAAAAAACAGCATTCACATGTCCATCCGGAGTGTTTGCTTATAGAAGGATGCCCTTTGGGCTATGCAATGCACCTGCAACCTTCCAGAGATGCATGCTCTCTATTTTCTCTGATATGGTGGAAAAATTTCTGGAAGTCTTCATGGATGACTTCTTAGTATATGGAGACTCATTTAGCTCCTGTCTTGATCACCTGAAACTTGTTCTGAAAAGATGCCAAGAAACCAACCTAGTTTTAAACTGGGAAAAGTGTCACTTCATGGTGACTGAAGGAATTGTTCTTGGGCATAAAATCTCAAACAAGGGAATAGAGGTGGATCAAGCAAAAATAGAGGTAATTGAAAAATTACCACCACCTGCCAATGTTAAGGCAATCAGAAGCTTTCTGGGGCATGCAGGATTCTATAGGAGGTTTATAAAGGATTTTTCAAAAATCGCAAAACCTCTAAGCAATCTGCTAGCTGCTGACACGCCATTTGTGTTTGACACAGCATGCCTGCAGGCGTTTGAAACGCTGAAAGCTAAGTTGGTCACAGCACCAGTCATTTCTACCCCAGACTGGACATTGCCATTTGAGTTAATGTGTGATGCCAGTGATCATGCCATTGGTGCAGTATTGGGACAGAGGCATGACAAGCTTCTGCATGTCATTTATTATGCCAGTCGCATTCTAAATGATGCCCAGAAAAATTACACAACCACAGAAAAAGAACTACTTGCAGTGGTTTACGCCATTGACAAGTTCAGATCATACTTAGTAGGATCAAAAGTGATTGTGTATACTGACCATGCTGCTCTTAAATATCTACTCACAAAGCAGGATTCAAAACCCAGGCTCATCAGATGGGTATTGCTTCTGCAAGAGTTTGATATAGAAATAAGAGACAGAAAAGGGACAGAGAACCAAGTGGCTGATCATCTGTCCCGGATAGAGCCAGTGAAAGGGACGTCCCTCCCCTTTCTTGAGATCTCTGAGACGTTCCCTGATGAGCATCTATTTGCCATTCAGGAAGCACCATGGTTTGCCGATATTGCAAACTATAAAGCTGCAAGGTTCATACCCAAGGAGTACAATAGAATACAAAAGAAGAAATTAGTTACTGATGCAAAGTACTACTTGTGGGATGAACCCTATCTCTTTAAGAGATGTGCGGACGGAATTATCCGTAGGTGTGTCCCCAGAGAGGAAGCACAGAGAATCCTATGACATTGCCACGGATCTCAATATGGAGGCCATTTCGGAGGTGAACGAACAGCCACCAAGGTCCTCCAATGTGGCTTCTATTGGCCCACACTCTATAAAGATTCCCGAGAGTTTGTACGTAATTGTGACAGTTGCCAAAGAGCTGGTAACCTGCCTCATGGTTACGCCATGCCTCAACAAGGGATCTTGGAAATAGAGTTGTTTGATGTATGGGGAATTGACTTCATGGGACCTTTCCCACCTCATACTCAAACACTTATATTCTGGTGGCAGTTGACTATGTATCAAAATGGGTTGAGGCTATCGCCACACCCTCCAATGATACTAAAACAGTGCTGAAATTCCTCCAGAAACATATCTTTAGCAGGTTTGGTGTCCCTAGAGTGTTAATCAGCGATGGGGGCACTCACTTCTGTAATAAACAGCTTTACTCTGCCATGGTTCGGTATGGAATTCGCCACAAAGTAGCCACTCCATATCATCCACAAACCAACGGGCAAGCTGAAGTCTCTAACAGAGAATTAAAGAGAATCCTGGAATGGACAGTAAATACCCGTAGAAAGGATTGGGCAAGGAGCTTGGATGATGCTCTGTGGGCTTACAGAATAGCATTCAAGACCCCTATAGGGACCTCTCCATATCAACTCGTGTATGGTAAGGCATGCCACTTGCCCGTGGAACTGGAACATAAGGCCTACTGGGCAACCAGATTCCTAAACTTAGATGCCAAATTAGCAGGAGAAAAACGATTGCTCCAGCTAAATGAGCTAGAGGAATTTAGATTCACAGCTTTCGAAAATGCCAAGCTTTATAAAGAAAAATAAAAAAAATGGCATGACAGAAAGCTGTCATCTAGAATCTTTGAACCAGGACAAAAAGTCCTGTTGTTTAACTCTAGACTCAGGCTATTCCCCGGGAAACTGAAATCCCGGTGGAGGGGACCATACGTGATTACAAGTGTGTCACCATATGGTTATGTGGAGCTTCAAGATATTGATTCTGATAAGAAGTTCATTGTCAATGGACAGAGAATCAAGCATTATCTTGAAGGCAACACTGAGCAAGAATGCTCAAGGCTGAAGCTAGATTAAAAGCTCAGCAAGGTCCAGCTAAAGACAATAAAGAAGCGCTTGCTGGGAGGCAACTCAGCCGTGGGGCAACAATCCTCTAAGCATTTTGCCCTATTTCTATCTTTATTTTTTATATAGAGTTTATTGACAACAAGGTAAATAATCATTTACAGAAGACCTCGGCACACAAAACAGAGTAAAAGAGCTCAATGGCAAGAAAACGCCAGTAAAGGGGCATTTTGGGCGTTCAGCGCCCAAAATGGGCATCCACTGGGCGCTGAACGCCAGTAATGGCAGCATTTGGGCGTTCAACACCTGAAATGGCCACCCACTGGGCGTTGAATGCTAGGAATGGCAGCAACTGGGTGCTGAACGCCCAGGAGATCAGCATTTGGGCGCTGAACGCCCAAAACAGGCAGTGTTTGGGCGTTCAAACGCCAGGAGGACAGGGAGGAGCCAAATCCAGTAATCCCACACGTATTTCCATTCTAATTTATAATTTTATGATTCAATACATGATTTTATTTACATAAACATGTCAAGAACCCTGATTTCTAAAAATCCTACCCTCAAAATATCAAATGTATCTTAATTCATAAGCACACACCCTCTTTGCAAAATCAATCCAACTCTTTTCAAATCTTTTCCAAAAACAAATCTATCTTTTTCACCCTAAAATCTTTTCAATATCTTTTTCATATTATCTTTTTCAAAAACCCAGATTTATCTTTTTCAAAAATCTATCCTATCTTTTCAAAATCTAACTATATCTTCTATCTTATCTTTTTCACTCTAAAATCTTTTCAATATCTTTTTCATATTATCTTTTTCAAAAACCCAGATTTATCTTTTTCAAAAATCTATCCTATCTTTTCAAAATCAAACTATATCTTCTATCTTATCTTTTTCAACTCAATCTTTTTATCTTATCTCTTCCAATTTTTCGAAAATCCACCCCCCACCCCTTTAAATTGGGTTCGGCCTCCCCCCTCCTCCATCAACAAGTGCACCTCAATCTCCTTCTATCCCTCTCCTTTCTTTTCTTTTGCTTGAGGACAAGCAAACCTCTAAGTTTGGTGTGTTTATCCGAGATCACTACTAAGATTATGGCTCTCAAAGGGAAACAATACACTCCAAGAGGCAAGAAAGAGAGCGTTCCAAAACCACTTTGGAATCAAGGGAAGTTCTTATCTAAAGAACATTCAGACCATTATCTTAAGGTAATGGGTCTGAGATTAGTGATCCCGGAAGTTAGATTCGATCTGAAAGAAGACGAATATCCGGAGATCCAGGAGCAAATTCGAATCAGAAACTGGGAAGTCCTAGCTAATCCTGAAACGAAAGTAGGAAGGAACATGGTCCAAGAGTTCTATGCTAATATGTGGCAGACGGACAAGCAAAGACTATCTGGAACTGCTTGCTACGAATTTCGGACCATGGTCAGGGGAAAAATTATTCATACCACCCCTGATAAGATCAGAGAGATACTAAAGCTACCTCAGCTAAAGGATGATCCAGACTCCTTCAACAGGAGGATGATGAGAGCAGACATTGGCCTGGATAAGATTCTAGAGGACATCTGTATCCCTGGAGCCAGTGGACCACCAACACAAAGGGCGTCCCAAATCAACTCAAGAGGGAGGATCTCAAACCAGTTGCCAGAGGATGGCTGGACTTCATTGGGCGTTCTCTGTTGCCCACCAGCAACCGTTCTGAAGTCACAGTTAAAAGAGCAGTGATGATTCATTGCATCATGATGGGAAAGGAAGTGGAGGTTCATCAGCTGATATCAACAGAGCTCTATAAGATTGCTAACAAAAATTCAAGAGAGGCCAGGTTGGCTTATCCAAGCATGATTTCTCTGCTCTGCAAGGACGCTGGAGTCAAGATGGGAATAACTGAATATATCCTAATTGAAAAGTCAATCACCAAAGCATCAATGGAGAGACAACAAGCACAGGAGGAACATATCAAGAAGAGAGCACAGGAATTCCTCCCAGAGATTCCTCAAGTGGAATATTGGGAATATCTTGAGACGTCTGTCACCAAGATACAGGAAGCTATGGAGAAAATAATAAAACAACAGAAGGAACACAGTCAAATGCTGACCCATATGCTTAAAGAACAAGAGGAGCAGGGACGTGACTTAAGGGAACTGAAGCGCCAAAAATCTTCTGTGATACCAAGCCTCCCAAGGATCAGAGGAACCCCCATACCCCCAGAATAAAGGTTGTTAATTTCCAATTTCTGCCTTAACTCTGTGACAGTGTCCTTATAAAAGTACCTTAGAAGTCATATAGTAGTAATTAGTATCTATTTTGATTTTATCTCCAATTAAGCTATAGTTTATTTTTCTCATCATCATTAAACATGAATAAAATAGTAGATCTTTTGAATAAGAAGCAATAAAATTTCGAGTTTAAATAAAACAAATTCTAATTGGTTAAATGTGGTGGCAATGCTTTCTGTCTTCTGAATGAATGCTTGAACAGTGCATATGTCTTTTGAATTTGTTGTTTAAGACTGTTAAATATGTTGGCTCTTGAAAGAATAATGAACATGAGACATGTTATTGATAATCTGAAAAATCATAAAAATGATTCTTGAAGCAAGAAAAAGCAGCAAAGAACAAAGCTTGCAGAAAAAAAAAAAAAGCAGAAAAAGCCAATAACCCTTAAAACCAAAAGGCAAGGGCAATTAAAAAGGATCCCAAGGCTTTGAGCATCAGTGGATAGGAGGGCCTAAAGGACTGAAATCCTGGTCTAAGCGGCTAAACCAAGCTATCCCTAACCATGTGCTTGTGGCGTGCAGGTGTCAAGTGAAAACTTGAGACTGAGCGGTTAAAGTCAAGGTCCAAAGCAAAAAGAAGAGTGTGCTTAAGAACTCTGGACACCTCTAATTGGGGACTTTAGCAAAGCTGAGTCACAATCTGAAAAGGTTCACCCAGTTATGTGTCTGTGGCATTTATGTATCCGGTAGTAATACTGGAAAACAAAGTGCTTAGGGCCACGGCCAAGACTCATAAAGAAGCTGTGTTCAAGAATCATCACACTGAACTAAGAGAATCAATAACACTATCTGAATTCTGAGTTCCTATAGATGCCAATCACTCTGAGCTTCAATGGATAAAGTGAGATGCCAAAACTGTTCAGAAGCAAAAAGCTACTAGTCCCGCTCATCTAATTAGAATCTGAGCTTCAATCAAAAACTCTGAGATATTATTGCTTCTCAACCTATTAGTCTTCTATTTTATTTGTCTAGTTGCTTGAGGACAAGCAACAGTTTAAGTTTGGTGTTGTGATGAGCGGATATTTTATACGCTTTTTGGGGATAATTTCATATAGTTTAGAGTATGTTTTAGTTAGGTTTTAGTCTATTTCTAGTAGTTTTTAGGAAAAATTCATATTTCTAGACTTTACTATGAGTTGTGTGTTTTTCTGTAATTTCAGGTATTTTTTTGGCTGAAATTGAAGGAGCTGAGCAAAAATCTGATTCAGGCTGAAAAAGGACTGCTAATGCTGTTGGATTCTGACTTCCCTGCACTCAAATTGGATTTTCTGGAGCTACAGAACTCAAAATGGCATGCTTCTAATTGCATTGGAAAGTAGACATCCAGGGCTTTCCAGCAATATATAATAGTCCATACTTTGCACAAGGATAGATGACGTAAACTGGCGTTCAACGCCAATCCTCTGCCCAATTCTGGCGTCCAGCGCCAGAAAAGGATCAAAAACTGGAGTTGAACGCCCAAACTGGCACAAAAACTGGCGTTCAACTCCACAAATGGCCTCTGCACGTGAATTGCTTAAAGTCTCAGCCCCAGCACACACCAAGTGGGCCCCAGCACACCAAGTGGGCCCCAGAAGTGGATCTCTGCATCATCCATCATAGTCCACTCATATTTTGTAACCCTAGGCTACTGGTTTAGTATTTAAACAACTTTTAGAGACTTATTTTGTATCTCATGACATTTCAGATCTAAACTTTGTATTCTCTGACGGCATGAGTCTCTAAACCCCATTGTTGGGGGTGAGGAGCTCTGCTGTGTCTCGATGAATTAATGCAAGTATTTCTGTTTTCCATTCAAACACGCTTGCTCCTATCTAAGATGTTCATTCGCGCTTAACTGTGATGGAGGTGATGATCCGTGACATTCATCACCTTCTTCAAACCATGAACGCGTGCCTGACAATCACCTCCGTTCTATATACGATTGAATGAGTATCTCTTAGATTCCTTAATCAGAATCTTCGTGGTATAAGCTAGAACTGATGGCAGCATTCATGAGAATCCGGAAAGTCTAAACCTTGTCTGTGGTATTCCGAGTAGGATTCAAGGATTGAATGACTGTGACGAGCTTCAAACTCCTGAAGGCTGGGCGTTAGTGACAGACGCAAAAGAATAGTAAATCCTATTCCAACCGGATCGAGAACCAACCGGTGATTAGCCGTGCTGTGATAGAGCACGTGAGCGTAGTTTTCACTGGAAGGATGGAAGGTAGCCATTGACAACGGTGATCCACCAACACACAGCTTGCCATAGGGGGACGTGCGTGCGTGAACAAGAAGACAGAGGAAAGCAGAGATTCAGAAGACAAAGCATCTCCAAAACTCCAACATATTCTCCATTACTGCACAACAAGTAACTTTTAATTTATGCTCTACTGGTTACTCACAATTCAATTGATAAACATAGTTGACTTCCTTACTAAGATTTACAAGATAACCATAGATTGCTTCAAACCAACAATCTCCGTAGGATTCGACCCTTACTCACGTAAGGTATTACTTGGACGACCCAGTGCACTTGCTGGTTAGTGGTACGAGTTGTGAAAAGTGTGATTCACAATTCGTGCACCATCTTCCCAATATTTATATGAACTACCAACTTACTTTTCTGCTAAAGACAAACACAACTAGCATTTCTGGCTCCAAAGATCAGAGAGTGAAGATTGGAATATCATAGAGCACAAATTCAGCTCAAAAAGTAAGTAACCTACCAAATCATAAAACTCATATATTTGGTTCTTTTGTTGGTAAAAGATGTTAAATAAATAAATAAGTGCCATCAACTGCAAACATCCTCTAATATTTGATGCATATTTTGCAGCTGTCTACTTTTTCAAGTTCTGAATTGTAATATACTCAAATGGGTCATTACTATGGTGCTCCCCTTGAGCATCAAAACATTGTCCCCCGCAAATAAAGCCAGCTTTATTATCAAAAAGGGTCAAAAGGGGAAAAATAAAAATAAAAAACAAAATCAGAAGCAACACAGTTTAGAAAAATTCATGCATTTGCAGTTTGCATAGACCATGAATTAATTAGATACCCTGTGCATTGCAATTCTAGATCTGAAATAAAAAAGTTAGCTTCAAAAATTTTCGTTGGTTATTACAGAAAAGTTTCCAACTTGCAAATAAATGCAGAATAATTTGTGAGATGTAAATCGAGTACCATACGAGCTAGATATTAAAAATTAAATGCAGAATCATTTAATTTTCATTTCATTATATATGCTAAAATAAAGTTGAGGCAAATGTTGAATGCAGATTATATAACACAATAATTAAGAGATGTATTAATCAGAAAAGATTTTATTTTATACATGCAAGGCATTGGCATTATTAAATGGAGGAAAATAAATTTGTCCTATTCAAGCAATTCAACTCTATTATTATATGAACGAATTAACTAACCCTTTCAGTAGCACCAACCCAATTTACAACAACACATATGATCCACGGCAATATATATAGTACCAGAGAACAAGATTCAGCACACTTTTCTGATAATACTTCACACATTGCATTTGATTTCACTAACATATAGGTTAGAGAAAATACAAAATCAGTTCTAAATAAGATAAGAAAAAATCATGACTGGTCCACACTCCACAGATCATGGTTTATGAACTAAATACACATATCACATAAAACACACTTCCCAAATACATTTAACAAAAAGAGAAAATATTGAAATAGAAGATAATCTGCAGAAGGCGCTGAAATTTACCAAAATTTTCAACAAGCAGAGCAGCAGAAATTTTGAATAAAAAATCATATAACTCCATACAACTATAAAACTGCAATAAAAAGTAACACAAATGCTTAAGATACACGAAGAGACGACAAACAAAATGCAAATATGGAGGAGAAGAGAAGAGAAATAGAAGCTTCACTAGGGTACCATGAATTGAAAAACATGCCTACGAAGATGAAGGTGTGACGGCGACTAACCTTGCTCACGGTGGTTCAACGATTTCGACGACGAAGTAGTGGTCTTGCAGGCGGCGATGGGCAGCGGAAACAGCTTCAGGGTTAGCTTCAAGGTCTGATTGACATGATATTAGAAGAACTCAACCCTGATTATTTAATTTGGTCAAAAGGGCAAATTAGGAATTAGATAATTAGAATGAGGGTATTTTGGACATAAATTGTTATTTAAATTTCTGTCTCCGTCTCTATCTCTGTGTCCCTACTTTTTGGAAGTACTGAAATACTGAAATTTTTAAAACAGAGACTGAAATTTTAGTACCAGTCTCTAGGCCAACAAACATGATACTGAGACGGAGTCCCCCAATCTCCGTCTCAGTACCTCAAAACAAACGCTACCTTTTTGTATTATTATAATTAGTTAAATGGAGAAATAATAACGATCACATCATAAATTTAATTAATAAAGTAAAATAATTTATCAATTTATATTAAATTATTAATCTTAGTTACACTTAAAAGTGAATAACACTTAAAAATAACTAAAAAAAATTCAAAAATCTTATGTGAAGATAACTATGAACATTAGGATAGTTAACAAGTAATTACGGAAGAATAAAAAATAATTGTAAATTCTAAAAGTTGAAATAGTAAAAAAAATGAGGAAGAAAAAGTTAGATATTTATTGGGTTATTCCTCTTGAATATGATAGAATTGAAAAAATGTAAAGACAAAATTAAACACAATTTGAATACTAAATTGATAGTTTTTGAAGAGAATCCTCGAATAAATAAACAAATAATATTAAAAACAATTAAATAAAAATTAAACAGATGAAATGCAAGTAAGTAATCAAAAATCACTTTTTAAAATTGAAGTTATTTATTCATAATTATGTTATGTCACCGAGAAGAAATAGATTATTACCCTCAAACATATGCTGAAGTATAGACATAATAATAAAATTGTCATTTCAATATGTAAAGAACCTAAAATAAAAATAATTTTACACATGAATAAAGAAGTAATATGATTTGTTATTTTAAATATAAAAAAATAACAAATTAAGTATTAACAGAAAAATATTAAAATAATTCTAGTAAAACAATCAAATGTTACAATATCTTGATTTATAACCTACATAAAACCAATCAACAATTATTTTTTTTAAAAATAAATATAAATATACCTGCACGGTTTCACTTTATAAATGTTGTGATTTGGTTGTATTTAACAAAAATATAAAAGTAGGTTACAGAGAAAAAATGCGAGGAGAAGAAAACTCTCAGTTGAAATATTAGACTTAGTTACTCATTTAAAAAATTTAAATTACATTTTTACAATTTTTAACTGTTATTTATGCAAAAAAAAAGACATTAAAAAAAATAAAACTTTGATTGAAATTACAACTTAATCCTTGATATTGATTTTTTGCTACAATTCCTTCTCTCCTTCTCCTCGCTACATTTTTATTTTCAAACATTAGTACCATAATCCTAGCTACTACAAAAATCAACTACATATAAGAATTTTAAAAATATAATAACAATACTTTAGCATAAATAAATAAATCAAGTTTAGTTAAAAATAAAGTAAACAAAAATTACAAAAATTAAGATTCTAAACTAAGATTTAAAACAAAACAAAAAAAATGACTAATTTGTGGTCAAATAATAGAATAAAAAATCATGTAAAATTGAATGTGACCTAACAAAATAAAAGATGTTATGAATAAAAGATGTTACCAATTAATATTGTATGGAACACTTTGAATTTATCTTTAAATATATTATATATGAAAACCAAACCGTTATGGAGTGTTGTTTATGTGATACGAGATGTTGAGGACTACTCCGGCTCCTTTGTGTTTAGGGGAGCTCGATAGTCGGCAATCTCGTGCTCCTTACAACAAAGCCAGAGAGCCAGTTCTTTCCAACTATCTTGGAGTTGTCCCCTATTTCGATCATGCCTATCCATATTTTCTCGATCCAGCCGAACTTACTTCAACTCCACTCTCATCTAAGCCCGTAAAGTCCTCGAGCGAAGCGAGGGGAGCTAACGCCTTTACATTACATAGAAGAGATTAGATGTTAGCACCTTAAGCTCTCTTTCTTAACTATCTACTGTACCAGTGAAGTAGCCCATGTAAAAAAGTTACAAAAGAAATGATTAATGATATATATCAATTAAATAATATTATAAATAAAATTTTAATTTATTATTTCATAATATCATTTTTTAAAAGTTGAGGGCGAATCACAAGTCAGAATACGTAGTGAGTACTAAACCATATAAATTAAGACTATTTTTTTCCTTGTCTTCATTCCTTCTAAAGTATACTTTTTTCCCCTTAAAAATTGCTTCATTCTTAATTTTCTATGTAAACCATATGAATGCAAAAAATATATAATCCATCTACTCTCAATCTTTCTTTGACTGTGCCTTAATCTAGTATAAATAAACATCTTTTATACTACCACAAATTGTTAAAAGGTTATAACCACTTTTTTTATAGTTATTGTAAAAATGCAGGAGTAAACTTCATCAAATTTCTCCTCAAATGTGAGAACATATCCAATACCAGATTTGTTGGATGTGGATTTAGTATTTGATGAAGAAGCCAGAAATTTTATAGAGGAATCATTAAAAGCTACACTTTCCTTGGTTATATAACCTAAACCAGATTTTTCAAACAATGGTCTTTGGCTTGAAAGTAATTTGTCCAAGTTATTAGAACTTTGAGCAAATTTTGCTAAGTCACCATTCAGCCTTTTAATCATATCATTTAATCTTTCATTTTCAGCAATTAACTCTTGAGAAGGATCCACAATGTACTTTCCTTTTAATTTTTCAAGTTTATATTTTAGAAATATGTTTTCTTCAATAATGTCCAAAGAATATTTAGTTTCCTTCACTTTTTCTTTTAAAAAATTATTTTCAGCTTTTAACACATCTTTTTTAGATATGCATTTATTGTACTTATCTAGCAGTTTTGAGGTGTTTAGAGTAAGATCATCAATAATAGCATGTAAATCATCTATAGACAAGTCATAGTAATTTACCTCATCAAGATGATTATTTCCAGCCATGAAGCAGGTTTTATCTTCACCTTTAGAATATTCTTCCTCATTAGAGTCGTTCTCAAGATCCTCCTAAGCTGCCATGAGCACTCTCTTCTTTTCTTTCTTTCCTTTGTCCTCCTTCTTGAGCTTTGGACAGTTTAGCTTGAAGTGTCCAGCCTCCTTGCAATGGTGACACGTCACTTTCCTCAAGTCCATCTTGTGTTCCTTTGAGCTTGAACCCTTGTACTTGCCCTTGTTTTTCATCATTCTTCTAAATCTCCTAACAAAAAACATAAGCTCATCATCTGAAATACCATCACTAGACTCACTCTCTTTTGATTCTATTTTTGACTTGAGGGCTATTCCCTTTTTGTTTGAGTCTGGATTTGTGTGTGTGGTTTCATAGGCAAGAAATTTTCCTCTCAGCTCATCATAGGTTATAGGGCTTAGGTTATTGCTCTCAGCTAGGACAGTGGCAGTGGTTTCCCATTCTTTTGTGAGGCTTCTAAGGAGTTTTCTCACTAGGGTTTGTTCTGAGTAGTTTGAACCAAAAGCATCAAGGTTGTTGATTATGATTGAGAATCTCTTAAAAACTTCATCAATGCTTTCTCCATTCTTCATATTAAACATCTCGTACTCTTTTCGCAGCATATCAATCCTCATTTCTTTGACCTGTTTAGTGCCTTCGTGTGTAACCTGGAGTTTCTCCCAAATTTCTTTGGCTATCTTGCATCTAAACACCTTTTGGTACTCTTCAAAGCTGATAACATAATGAAGAAGGTTGATTGCTTTAGCATTCAGTTCCATTTTTTTTCTTATCGTCTTCATTCCACTCAGCTTTTTCTTTTGGAGTCACCACTCCATCAGCACTTGTTTTTGTTGGAATCTTGGGGCCGCTCACAATAATCTTCTATATGTTGTAGTCAATGGATTGGATGAAGATCCTCATCCTCTCTTTCCAGTAGGCATAGTTCTTCCCATTGAAGAAGGGTGGCCTGTTGTTTGACTGGCCTTCAGTTAGAGTATAGGCAACTGTGGTTGTACCCAAGCAGTTCACCATTGGACCTTTGCTCCAAGCGGTGAAGCTTGATTCTTGAGACCTTGGCTCTAGATACCAATTGAAGGTTGTAGAAGGCTTAGAGAAGGGGGGGTTAAATCTATAACCTTCTTTTATATTACTGAAATAACCCTTTAATGCAAGCTTTCAATTCTGATTTTGTTTGAACTCAGCAGCAGAAAATTTATGAGACAATTTCGTTTTGTCACATAAATATCAGAAAACATAACAGACCAGGGAAGAGAAAAACTGACACCATCATGTATCCTGGTTCGGTTGCCCTTGTGCAATGCAACCTACGTCTAGTCTCCACCACAATAATGGTGGAATTTCCACTATAGTTAAAGTATTACAAACACCAATTCCACAGGATTAACACAATCCCTTCACACTCAAGTTCTAACCTAACTTGACTTGGTTATGCTAATACCTAACTCTTCCTCTTAGTGTTAACCCAACTAAGAAAGGGGTACCTCACAGGTACAAGATACAAGACACGAACTTAACCTAAAGAAATCTGAAATAACTCTAGGCTTTTTCACTCATGTGTATCTCTCTGCCTTTTTCTCTCTTGGCTCTTTCAATAACTCTCTCATTCAGCCTTTTAACCTCAGGAAATTACAGAAATATAAACATTGAAAAGTAAATTACAATATGCTAAACATGAAGGAGATTGACTCTACAACAGCCTCTTTGCTCTGTGATAAACCAGATTTGCTAGCCTCTTCTGATTCAGTTCTTCATTCTGGCAGAATGCTCCTTTGACTAGGAAGCACTGTCCAAGTAGATGAACTTCTTCAGAGAGCTCTTCTCAGAACATACACCTCAAGAACACTGGTTATCTCTTCTTAGCTTCTGAATGGTGAGAAATCTTCTTTTGTATCTCCTTGCATGTTGCTCAATTGCTCTCTCCAAGGTCAAACCTTGAGCATTGTGCTTCACCAACTCACTTTTTCACTGTCTTCCATTTTTTCTCAAATTAGGAACTTTGGTTCTGACCTCCTTAATTGACCGAAAGCCACAAGTCATCATAAACAAATCTTTCCAATGATAAAACCCTATCTCAGCCATTTAAAACTAACTTGGTCCCCAAGATACACTTGTGACCGTGGATGCACAGCAGTGAAGAGCAGAGATTATCTTTCCCATGTATCCTAATATGGAGTGGCAGAGAGTTGAAGATGAAGAGAAAAAAATGAGATGCATGTAGAAGGAAATAAAATCACCCTTAGCTTCTGACCTCTTCTTGATACAGGTTGATATGGGTGATTAGACTTTAACATTTTTGCTTAAACCTTCTCTTTCTTGCTTCTTTGGTTAACAACTTAGGGCCTAAGCTTTCTCTCTCTCTTTCTCTGATTTCTAACTGAGACAAGAAAAAGTGAACGTTGCTATGAGAGAAGCAACTTGGAGGGATTTTCTTGCTAATGGGCTTGGATCGAATATCCATCAAGCAACCCGATTGATTTCTTTGGCTCAGCTAGTTTTATTTGCTTTGAATCCTTTTGGGCTATTTAATAATTTATAGCCCACCAGCCTTGTTTCTTATTTTCCATCCAATTGGGCTGCTGTTGTATTGATTTTTGGCCTGCATCACTAAACCAAAATAATCAAAAACTAATTGGGTAATTAACCCAATAATCTAATGTTTGTCATCATCAATTATGTTAGTTAATTTCTTAACTCAACAATCTCCCCCTTGATGACAAACATAATTAAACACTGATCAAAGGAAATGAATTTTAGTAAGGTTAAGAAACTTCCCTTTGAATGATATTGCTTGCTTTTGTGTTGCTCCCCCTTTCCTTTTCAAGGGTAGCTCCCCCTAGATTTATGCTCTTCTTTTTGTTCCTATTTACATTATACTTATAGAGTGAACAATAAAGATCTGCATATAATTCAACTTTGACTAAGGGAGTTTATGTAACCAGCAACACCAAACCAGCCCAAAATACAACATGTCATGTCAGCACTTTTTGACAAAGATTATTTCAGAAAATGATCATGCTTTGATCAAGATATGACATTAAGACTAGCATTAATATAACATAAACTCAATTTCCAGATCTTATGCCAAGAAATCACACAATATTATAGCAGCAGCAATTGACATTCAAACATTCAAAATAGCAGCAACAATTTCAAAGATTCACAATCCTGCTACTCATGCGCTATTACTCCCCCTTTTGTCATCAAGGGTGGAAATAGGCAAATTCAAGCAAAAAACCGCACCATATAACCTGCAAAAAATGTTAATGCATAGCCTAAAAACACCAGATTAATTTAAAATAAGTGCAGCAGTTGTTAAGGTATTATAGTCATCCGAAATATCACAAGTAGTTCAAAGGCAACAAAAGAGACAGTATTCATGAGACAAAAAATGAGCAGACAGTAGTAGCATCATGAGACAAATCTAGGTATCTGAACCAGTTCCCTTCAAATCAGCTTCCTCTTCAGCATCAGTGGCATGTTCTTCATCTTGTTGAAGATTGTCTATGAACTTTGTAACACCCTAACTACCAAAGCTCACGCTTCCGGCTGCGCGACTCTGATAGCTCGGACATTACGATGACTTTTATACTATTTAATACTAAAATATGAGCCTGTTTGAAACTTTATACCATAATACCGCTCCCAAAAATACTTTTGCTATACAACGTACATCAATACATACCATACAACTTACAGAAACTCATAAAGAGTACATACATATATATAAGTATTATTACAAGCATTAACCAATACAATCCCTATCCCTCTTACAGAAATATATCAAGATAAAGGCGAGGGTACAATAAATAATCTACATCAATACAGAACATTTCAATAACTAAATAAACTCTTCATAACTTCTGCGCCCATATCCTGAAAGGGGAAAAATGTAGGGGGGATGAGAACATCATCCTCGAAAGGGTTCTCAGTAGAGGGGTTTTAGGAATTACTGTAATAGGATATGTGAAGATAACCGCACCAGTGATTAATAACCGTCTTATGCCTCTTTTCAAAAACAGCAGTTTACAATAAAAGTAAAGTCGAAAATCTTTTCTGAAAGAGGAACTGTTCAATTCTCAAAAACTCAAAAGCCTTTCAGAAAGGTTTATCTATGCTGAACCAAAATAAACTTTCATATTTTTCCAAACAGAAACACCAAACCAAAACCAACCATCGGTCCATCTCAATTCAACCACGGCCCTAGGCCCAAACAATCCAACCACGGCCCTAGGCCCAAACAATCCAACCACGGCGCTAGGCCCAAACAATCCAACCATCAACCAAATCACCACAATCCAACAGAGTCCCAGATGCAAACACAAATAGAAGGATGCAGGCACAAACAAATAGTTATTGCAAGTAGAACAATTAGCAATTAGTCATATAGGCAAACCAAGTATAATATGCACACCCAAACGATGTCACATAAATGCATATGATGCATGCCTGTCCCTAGTGGCTGATGATATCATCTGTCGGTTATATAGCCAACCCGACACGTCCTGGTAGCTAACCATGGATAGAAACACCCCTCGCGGAGCAAGTAGGTTTGAGCTACAACCCCATTGCTACTACCCGCTCAACCCAGAGCCAGTGGAACAACCACTACTGCGGCTACTACCCAGGCGGGTGTTTAAAAGCTCAACCTGGAGCGAGTGGAATCACCACTACTACCGCTACTACCCAGGCGTCACAATCTCTGACCTGGAGCAAGTGGGACGAACTACAACCCTTGCTACTACCCAGGTATCTCAAGCATATATTCATTCAGTCCCAACCGTGGATCAACATCCATCTTAGCCATCCGGCTTAAATTCATAATTCATAGTCAGCCATACGGCCCATAACTCATTCGGCAATCAGCCATAAATCAATATCATACACAGCCATTCCGGCTCACGGTTCAATCCAGAACCAGTCAATATTCATAATCATACACAGCCATTCCGACCCATAACAAAACAGCACATCCTCCATCCAACATCATCAAATTCATAAAACCGGCATTTAAGCCATAAATCACTTTTTCTCAAATCGCTTCACTTTGAAATCAAGTTTCAACTCTTTTCAGCCTTGGCTTTAGAAATCTCGTTTCTCAAATCATCTCAGGCTCATAAGCCAAATTTACTCAAAGTGAGTTCCCTTTTTAAAACAAAGCCACTCTCGGCATTCTCTTTCCAAAACTTCCAAAACCATGGCAAGTTAAGGATTTATTTCAAAGTATTCAAAATCACCCATACAACAATGGGATTTCATAACAAAAGTTTCTCGGCAGAGTCCCAAGTCTTTAGGGGAGAATAACATAACTCATTTCGCCAAATTCATTTAAAATCATTAAAACATTGGCTTTCTGATTTGAGTAAGCAAATAGGATCTAAGCCAAACCGAGTCATGTAATCATTTACTTCTTTCAAAGCTGTTTCCTTTACTTAGGCAAAACCAACTTCAACCCCCATGATAAATTCTAGAACGTTTCAACTGTTCAAAATTGTTTTAGTCTTGCAAGAATTCAGAATTCAAAGAGTACTTAAAACCTTTCTCAAAACATTTCAAAATGAAACTTGTCAATAGACATTCAGGTTCTTTCAAAGTCATTGAAACTTCTTTAATTGAAACCCCCAAGTCAAATTAAAGACATAAACCCTTTTCACATCCAAACAGCTTTAAAACACAAGTTTCATCTAAATAACCTTCTCCTGAAAGAGATACAATGCCTTTCTTAAGAAGCAAGACTAAATCACAATTTCCTCTTTATTAATTCATTTCGAAAGCATGAATCATCCTTTTCTCGATAATTCAAATAAAATAGTAGAAGTCTTTAACTCATCATTTTCCAGGCAACATTTCAATAAAGACTCGGATTTTATAGAAATTTTGGCAGCACCTCCCCTAAAACTTGGACTTTTGCCACCCGGTTCGGGTCCCAACTAAACCGTTTCTCATTCCTTTTCAACAGTTCAAAACCAGAAATCAATTCAAAAGCAAGCTAAATCCAACAGTCGCCTCAGTGGCATATCTCAAGGAAACCATTTCAGAAATCAACTCAATATCAACCGATTTAACTCATTTCTAAAGCTTTAAAGAATCGGTTCAGCAATAAATCATTTATCAAAACCAAATTAGTTAAAGCAACCCAGGCTGAATTTCAAGAGTATTCTATCTTTCACATCATCAAAATAATTAACTCAATTCAAACCAATCCTCGATAGATTAAACTCATTTCAAATCTTTAAAGAACCAACTTCAAACATTACATTTCATAAGCCACACAACAATTCAGCCAAACCAACATCCATAGTCATTCGAGTCAATCAAATAATACATAAGGCAGATACAATCACCAAATACACAATATCTCACATCAGTACCCATATGTAATAATTCCAATAATAAACTATAGTTCTCGGAAAGCGCCCCTACCTCAACGCAAATTCCATAACCCCAGCATCTCACAGAGCCCTTTACGCCTCAACCCGAACTAACGGCAGCTTACATCACAGCTTTGTTCACTTTCGCCGCAACAAGGACAACCCTTACGCGTAACACGCGGCTCCGATAACTTAATCCTAGAAAACATTATTATAGCGAAAGCCTTAAAACACATAACGGGATATGAACGGAGAAGTTTCAATACAAAGATACTTACTGTAACTAAAGAATATCGTCTGAACCAAATAACAGAAGCCTCAGCGGTGGTTCCGACAGCCACAGAACCGCCCTTGGCAGCTAGAATCACCGTGACTCAGCCTGTTCAGTTAGTGGTTCTAGCAACAGATGAAGCAGTCCCAGAATGAACGCTAGTTGCAACTGAAATCTTTAAACGCAGCCAGCAACTACCTCCGGTAAGGGCAGTGGCAATGCAACTTACTACAACCATTTTAGTCGATATAACTAGTGTCAGCAACAATGCTTCTAGATAGAAATGGATTGATGGAACAAGAGGAAATCAGAAACAGGGTAAAGCTTACCCCACAGTAGCGGTTCTCACGGTTCAAGATGGAGCCAGGGCAAGGCCAGGGCAACATCAACTCCAACAGCGGCAGCAGCGTTTAGTCGGATACCAAAACCCAGGAGCAGAGGCCGAAAGGCATCTCCTTTCCCTGATCCGCGCGGCGCTGCTCTTCTCTGTACACAGCGGCGGAGGACCTCGGCGGCAGAGAGGGAGGCAGTTTCCTCCACCCTCATCCATAGTCAACCATGATGGAGGTGGGAGCTGGCAGTGACGGCGCACGGCGTGGACGCGGTGGTGGTGAAGGCGCGGCGGCTCCGAGATCTCCAGTGACGGCGGCTAGGTGCGGCGGCCAACCAGCACCTCCTTCCTTTCCTCTGCGTGCACGAGCTCTCTCTCTCGCCTTCGTGACACTCCTCAGGCGACGTAATGGGGTGATGGGTGGCAGAACCGCGACTGGGCAGGGATGAACGGGGCGGCTTCGACGGCGGTCCTCCTCGCGTGCTGCAGTCCGTTGGTCACGGCGGCAGTACCCAGCCGGTAGCGCCGATCCTTTCCCCCCTCCTTCTCTCCTTCTGGCCCAGTCTCCATTTCTGATTTTCCCGTTCTTTGTTCTTTGTTTCTTTGTTTCTCAAGGAATAGTGTGTGTGTCTGCGTCTTTTGGGAGGAAGGGGATTTTGCGGCTACTGCTGCTACGTTTGTTGTAACACCCTAATATTCAAATCCTTATGCTCGAGTCATAAGTCAATGATATTACGGTGGTACGACTCTCGGGTGGATTTTTAATAAATAAATATAGGTAATTTCGAAAGGAGTATTAATCGAGAAGCCTGAAAAGAGTAGAAATAAAATCCCGAAGACGTATCTCTCACGTTTCGACAACAAAAGATAAACCGTGAAGCCGAAAACGATATACGGACAAGGCGTAGAGGAGATTAAGAGATAGATAACAGATAGATATATATAACATAAGTAAATAGCTACTAGTCGCGACCCGCGAAGTTTAGGTCGGCTAGAGTACATTATGAAATTAGTTGACAACAGTATATCCTAATCTCTCCCGAAGGAAACATAAGAGCCTCTATAGACAAATTCAAAGAGTTCAATACATAATATAAACTTTCCAAAACAAAGGTGGAGAGATTCTAATCAAAACACAAAGTAGAGGAAATAAAGATCTTCGCCGTCTCTCAGACGACCCACAACTCACTTCTGAGCATCTGGACCTGTATCTGAAAAACAAGAGATATATACGGAATGAGAACCCCGGGCCCATGGGTTCCCAGTACGGTAAAAGTGCCAAATAAATTCAATGTACTGCAACAAAAACTCACTAAGCATCCTAAACTTCTTCACCAATTATTCATCCTAGGTTCTCGCTAATCCATGAATAGGCAACTGTCATAAGGGAGTGCTAAATTCAATTCATGTTTCACATGTTTCCCAACTCGCTGACTCTTCCACGAATCAGACTCAGAATCATAAGCAAAACCATTACCAGTTGTTCTGCCTCAGCAGTTCTATATCAATACATCATCATGCAATCGCATCATCAATTCATCCCATCAAGAACAACCCTCACACCCACCGACACCAGCATGAGGGGCCTCTCAGTTGTACAAACACAAGCAATACAGGCAGGTAATACACAAACATGATACAAGTAGAACAAGTAGCATATAGTCAGGTAACATGGCATATATGATGTAGAAATCCAAGACAAATGGAAAACCCAAACAATTCAAACATATGCAAATGATGAATGCCTGCCCTATGGCTGATGATATCATCTGTCGATTATATAGCCAACCCGACATGTCCTGGTAGCTAACCATTGGACAGAAACACCCCTTGCGGAGCAAGTAGGTTTGAGCTACAACCCCCTTGCTACTGCCCGCTCAACCCAGAGCCAGTGAAATAATCACTACTGCGGCTACTACCCAGGCGGGTGTCTAAAAGCTCAACCTGGAGCGGTGGATTCACCACTACTGCCGCTACTACCCAGGCGTCGCAATCTCTAACCTGGAGCAAGTGGGACAAACCACAACCCTTGCTACTACCCAGGTATCTCAAGCATTGGCCCGGAGCAAGTGGGACGAACCACAACCCTTGCTACTGCCCAGGCATCTCAAACATATATTCATTCAATCTCAATTCATATTATCAACATTCATTGTTACCAAATCTCAAACATTAACATGGAGCAAGTGGGATGAACCACAACCCTTGCTACTACCCAAGTATCACAAATAAACATTTATTCATAATCACCCTTCATTATTATCAATCCTCAGACAATGACCCGGAGCAAGCGGGACGAACCACGACCCTTGCTACTACCCAGGTATCACAAATACACATTTATTCAAAACCCCACGATTAAACTCGTTTATCATAATCCTCCTTTCCCGTCTCATACCCGGAGCAAGTGGACAACGCCACTGCCTACTACCCGGGGTCGCACATCACATTTCAATATTTTTTCATTATTATCCATTTAACATATTCATTCATTAATCATATATGCATTTATACTCAGCCATAAACAATAATGGCTTTGCCGTAACCCGGCAATAACTCAGCCATCCGGATCATGGTCCAATCAAGAACGGGCCATTTATCAATAAATATAGCCCTCCGGCTCATGGCATACACGGTACTTCCACCGTCATCCTCCATATCTCATATAATCATCTTTGATCATCATTGATCATAACTTTTCCCCTTGCTTCACTCGCAAGTTACCACATCCCCTAGCTCATTGCTAGGCATATCAGAATGATTTAATACATAAGAGGTGAGATCGGAGGCTTAGAAGTATGAGATTTGGCTTTTAAAACTCAAAATCAACTTTGGCATGAAAACAGGGCCACGCGTACGCGCACTCCACGCGCACGCGTGGATGGCCACAAAACTCATCAACGCGCAAGCGTCATACGCGCGGACGCGCGGGTTGAAAAATAGCCAAACGACGCGCAAGCGTCAGCCACGCGTACGCGTGGGTGCTCTTGCGCCCCAGGCACAAAACTGGCACAACTCTCGGGAAAATAGCTGGGCATTTGGTGCAGCGCATCGACGCGCCCGTGCACACCACGCGCACGCGTGGATAGTGCCTTCTTGAAGAACGACGCGTACGCGCCAAGTGCGCCTACGCGTGAAGGGTCATTCAGCTAAAAATTTTCTAAGTTAAAAGCTGCAGAATTTACAAATTCAACCCCCAATCTTCCGATGGACATAACTTTCTCATTTTAAATCATTTTTCACCTGTTCTTCAAACGGCATGGACATCCCGGATCCAATTTTATTTCTAAACAGATTTGGTACAAAACAGAGATCCGTAGTCCAAGTTATGTCCCGTCAAAGTATGCCCAAAAACCATGTTTTCATACAAAACCACTAGGTGCCATTTTCAAAACAAGCCATTTTCAACTCTTTTCAAAATCAACCAAAACATGCCAATTTCAACCCTTTTTGAAATCAATCAAAATGTACCAAAATCCACATCAAGCCATCCTCAACTCACACATTGACACTTTACCAAAAATTCCCAAAACCACATCTAACCATTTTAACACTTTTCAATCAAATGGCTAAAGGACAAACACAATATCATGTCATACATCCTTCCTCTTCCCAATTTCCAATAATACCATTTCCAATCAACCATCATTATACGTAATCAATATCATACTCACTATCACGTGATTTCACCCACAAATCAACCTTAATCATTCCCCAAGCATATATCACAACTACATATCTCTAATGCATCATCATACCATCAAGGCATCAATAATCATAATCACATATATGATCACATAATATATCTCAACCGAACCAAACATACCTCGTCTACATAATTTCACCCAAAATTACCAAATTCCACACTTCAACTTCTCAAACCTTATTATTCAATAACCAACCTAATCATTCATATATTCATTATCTGAAATTCATCCAATCACTTGTGCCATCATACAATGCACACATCGACTTACCTTTCTTACCTCTTTCCGGCCTCCGGCCCAAAATTCACGGCCTCCGGCCCAATTTTCACAATTTAAATGCATAAACCACAAATCAATACTCATTACCCAATACATCAAATTCTCAATACACCAAGCATACAAGGTCACACAATTCTCAACCCAATCATTAATCCACATTACATATCAACTATGCATATTAGCACCAACCATTTACACAATCCAAACTTAATCCTAGGGGCATCTAGCCTAGGAATTCTCATCACAACACACGGTATTTAAATGAAACTTAAACCGTACCTCTTGTAGCCAAACCAATTGAGCCTCTTCTTTGGAATTCTTCACCAACCTTAGCTCCAAGCCTTACCAAAGCTCCTCAAGCAATACCAATCTCCCAATTGTGCACCAACATCACCAAATACACTTAGCCCATATGAAGTAGGGATAGAACCCACTTAGAATCCATGTTGGAGTATCCCTAAACACCCAAAATCACAAGATTTCAACACTAACTACCCAAAAACGTGTAATAGTGGGAAATTTCGAAAACTGGACAGAGATGAATGAAATACTCACCACCAAACTTAGATAGAATTGTAGAGGATGAGAAGAGCGACGCGTGGCCACAAACGGCTCGTCAATCGGAGCTCCGTAGCTCAAGTTATGGTGGTTTGAAGATCAAAGAGAGTTAGGTTTTCTCTCTTCTCTTCTCTCTTCCCAATTTCAGCGCCCAACACCCCTTCTTTAGGGCAAAATGAGCTGAAATGCTCATAACTAATGTTTATATATGTTGGGTCTTGGGCCCACTTAGGCCCGGTTCACTTATTTTTGTCCGTTGGCCCAATTTTGGACCAAAACCTTTAAGATTAGCGCTCTAAATCGCATTTCAAATATTTCTTCCTCCCCTAATTATAATTCCTCATTTCTTAATCCTACTTACTCATAATCAATTTTCTCAGCTGCAGTACCAGACAGGTCTCAGCCGGTACTGCCGGTCAAAATTCTACTGCGCGCTTTTACGCAGAAAATTATGTCTTCCGACTCGGAAAAATTCACTGAATCCAAATATCATATTTAAATCATCAAATTCCAATTGCCAAATCTTCCAACCGTATTCGCTCCTATTTAACTTATTATTTAATTAATTTCAGTTAGACCGGGTATTACATTCTACCCCCCTAACAGAAATTTTCGCCCTCGAAAATTCCATCCATCACTACGAGTACGTGCACGTAGTGTGCCTTTATATCCAACACATAACAGTTCCAAGGTCTTTTTACTCTGCACGCGTCCGTTGTCGCGCTCTGATTTCTCTATCCCTGAGGGTCTCGGTCGTTCGTTCAACGCCGACCAACAGCCTCGTTCCTTACTTTTACCGTCTCATCAACTCACACCTTATTAAATCTCGAATTATGTCATCAATAAGATTGCCATAATCATTAATCATAGCCATTATCCTACATCACTATAATCAATCAAAGCTTTCTTCGTTTTTAGAATTCAATGAGTTTGGACTAACAAGCTGACAAACCCTTAAGAATCCACTTTCCTTTAATAATCTATATAAAGCTTTCGAGACACATCTCTTTTGTTGAAGTTACTCAGATCAAAAATCATTTTCAAAAATATAACCAACACTCCTTCAAATTCTTGGGAAAATTTTTTTTTTCAGCAGCACCTCCCTAAAAATTGGAGTTTACCACCCGTCACGGGTTCCCTCAAACCAATCTCAGTACCGCATCAACATTTCAATTTAATGGTTTTCACATTCGTCTTTCAAAACCAATCATTATAAATCCCAAACTAAATCCAGGGTCACTATGACCAAACATCATAGTACTCATCTCTCAAACACGACAACTTGCACTCTCTCATCATCTAAATCAGATTACGCATCAATGATAATTTCCTCATCCGTTTCAGAACCATCAAGGCTCACAATCACAATTAATTCCAATTATCTAGAATCATTATATGCATAAGCTCACTAAATTTTTAAGTACTCAAAGCATAAAGCATTTCTAATCATACCCCAATTTTCCTTATTATTACCATACTATGCTAATGCTTTAGCAAGCTTCCGCTATGCCACTTTGATTTCTCGTCAAGTATTAGTTCCATCACTTATTTCCTCAAGTACTCAACCACAACTTAGCATGACTGGCATTTCAAATCAATGTTTCCAAATCCATCATTTAGGACCGTACCATTCCTTATCTATTTAAATCAAAGGAACTAAAAGTCACGGGTTCAATCCGTTTCACCAAGAATCCAGAAATCAACCAACTACATAACAAACACAACACATCATTCTCAAAAGAAAGTCATTTACATCACAGGCATTTATCCATTTGTATTAAGGCAATTACCTCAATCTTACTGTCGCAATCGGCCCGCATCCTGCACCCTCTCCTTGTTGGCAATTTCTTGATACATGCCCTGGTAACCCGCACTTGTAACATACACCTAACCCCAATCGGCACGGCCTATTTGGGTGATGAGTTCCACATCTCTGACAGCTTGAAACATCAGAAGCAGCCGCTGCCCGCTTTCCCTTACCATTCCTTTGGGACTCCTTACACGTCGCAAAGTTATTCTGTCCTTGGGGAAAGTGTTGTACGTATCCTCTCTCCTTAAACTCTCGACCCCTTGGTGTGAATCCTTGGTTGTGCTCTCTATGACTTCCCTTCTCTGCAACCCTCCTTTTCACACACTCTTCAGCAATTCTGCTCTTATTCACTAACTCTGAAAAAGTTCGGATCTCCATTGGTCCCACTGAACTTAAGATGTCGCTCCGGAGCCCTCCTTCATACATAATGCATTTCCATTCCTCGAAGTCTCCCGGAGCTCCTTGACACATGCGGGAAAACCTGAATAGCTCCTCAAATTTGTCTGTATACTCAGATATGGACATAGCACCTTGCTTTAGCTGCAGTAACTCCAATTCCTTGGTTGTCCTGGCGGAATTCGGAAAGTACTTCTTATAGAATTCCACCTGGAAAGCATCCCAAGTGATATGATCATTCCCCTGTTGCAGGAGACGTCGAGCCCCTTGCCACCAATGCGATGCTTCCCCCGTGAGTAGATAGGTAGCGAATTCAACACGCTGCTCTTCAGGCACCAACTGCGCTTGCAGTGCTCGCTCCATGGCCTGAAACCAAGTATCAGCTTCAGTCGGATTGGTGGTTCCCTTGAACTTAGGTGGATTAACCTTTAAGAAGGTTGCCAGTGTCATCGGGCCCTGAGCTTCCCTTCTGCTATTGCCATTATTGTTCATCTGTTGCCCAAGAGCCTCCGTAGTGGCCTGCATAGCAGCAGCCATATTCTCCAACGCCGCCATAAGGTTTACCGGGTTATTCGGGTTGATTTCCGGTTCCTGCGTATTAGTACGATCTCTTTCACGTCCCCGACCGGGTCCACGAGGTGCCATCTGGTTCCTATACACACCAAACAATCGATATCAAGTTGATCAGTCTCAATATCGGAAGTATAGTGCTTCAAAGTACCAAAGGTACACTCATGGACTTCATGCTAGATGTATCGATTAGATACCCTAACTAGCACAGGCACAGACTCAAAGTATGCATTGAAGCATAAGCAGTTCCATCCCTCAGGCTCACGAGGACGAACTGCTCTGATACCATAATGTAACACCCTAATATTCAAATCCTTATGCTCGAGTCATAAGTCAATGATATTACGGTGGTACGACTCTCAGGTGGATTTTTAATAAATAAATATAGGTAATTTCGAAAGGAGTATTAATCGAGAAGCCTGAAAAGAGTAGAAATAAAATCCCGAAGACGTATCTCTCACGTTTCGACAACAAAAGATAAACCGTGAAGCCGAAAACGATATACGGACAAGGCGTAGAGGAGATTAAGAGATAGATAACAGATAGATATATATAACATAAGTAAATAGCTACTAGTCGCGACCCGCGAAGTTTAGGTCGGCTAGAGTACATTATGAAATTAGTTGACAATAGTATATCCTAATCTCTCCCGAAGGAAACATGAGAGCCTCTATAGACAAATTCAAAGAGTTCAATACATAATATAAACTTTCCAAAACAAAGGTGGAGAGATTTTAATCAAAACACAAAGTAGAGGAAATAAAGATCTTCGCCGTCTCTCAGACGACCCACAACTCACTTCTGAGCATCTGGACCTGTATCTGAAAAACAAGAGATATATACGGAATGAGAACCCCGGGCCCATGGGTTCCCAGTACGGTAAAAGTGCCAAATAAATTCAATGTACTGCAACAAAAACTCACTAAGCATCCTAAACTTCTTCACCAATTATTCATCCTAGGTTCTCGCTAATCCATGAATAGGCAACTGTCATAAGGGAGTGCTAAATTCAATTCATGTTTCACATGTTTCTCAACTCGCTGACTCTTCCACGAATCAGACTCAGAATCATAAGCAAAACCATCACCAGTTGTTCTGCCTCAGCAGTTCTATATCAATACATCATCATGCAATCGCATCATCAATTCATCCCATCAAGAACAGCCCTCACACCCACCGACACCAGCATGAGGGGCCTCTCAGTTGTACAAACACAAGCAATACAGGCAGGTAATACACAAACATGATACAAGTAGAACAAGTAGCATATAGTCAGGTAACATGGCATATATGATGTAGAAATCCAAGACAAATGGCAAACCCAAACAATTCAAACATATGCAAATGATGAATGCCTGCCCTATGGCTGATGATATCATTTGTCGGTTATATAGCCAACCCGACATGTCCTGGTAGCTAACCATTGGACAGAAACACCCCTTGCGGAGCAAGTAGGTTTGAGCTACAACCCCCTTGCTACTGCCCGCTTAACCCAGAGCCAGTGAAATAATCACTACTGCGGCTACTACCCAGGCGGGTGTCTAAAAGCTCAACCTGGAGCGGTGGATTCACCACTATTGCCGCTACTACCCAGGCGTCGCAATCTCTAACCTGGAGCAAGTGGGACAAACCACAACCCTTGCTACTACCCAGGTATCTCAAGCATTGGCCCGGAGCAAGTGGGACGAACCACAACCCTTGCTACTGCCCAGGCATCTCAAACATATATTCCTTCAATCTCAATTCATATTATCAACATTCATTGTTACCAAATCTCAAACATTAACTTGGAGCAAGTGGGACGAACCACAACCCTTGCTACTACCCAAGTATCACAAATAAACATTTATTCATAATCACCCTTCATTATTATCAATCCTCAGACAATGACCCGGAGCAAGCGGGACGAACCACGACCCTTGCTACTACCCAGGTATCACAAATACACATTTATTCAAAACCCCACGATTAAACTCGTTTATCATAATCTTCCTTTCCCGTCTCATACCCGGAGCAAGTGGACAACGCCACTGCCTACTACCCGGGGTCGCACATCACATTTCAATATTTTTTCATTATTATCCATTTAACATATTCATTCATTAATCATATATGCATTTATACTCAGCCATAAACAATAATGGCTTTGCCGTAACCCGGAAATAACTCAGCCATCCGGATCATGGTCCAATCAAGAACGGGCCATTTATCAATAAATACAGCCCTCCGGCTCATGGCATACACGGTACTTCCACCGTCATCCTCCATATCTCATATAATCATCTTTGATCATCATTGATCATAACTTTTCCCCTTGCTTCACTCGCAAGTTACCACATCCCCTAGCTCATTGCTAGGCATATCAGAATGATTTAATACATAAGAGGTGAGATCGGAGGCTTAGAAGTATGAGATTTGGCTTTTAAAACTCAAAAATCAACTTTGGCATGAAAACAGGGCCACGCGTACGCGCACTCCACGCGCACGCGTGGATGGCCACAAAACTCATCAACGCGCAAGCGTCATACGCGCGGACGCGCGGGTTGAAAAATAGCCAAACGACGCGCAAGCGTCAGCCACGCGTACGCGTGGGTGCTCTTGCGCCCCAGGCACAAAACTGGCACAACACTGGCACAACTCTCGGGAAAATAGCTGGGCATTTGGTGCAGCGCATCGACGCGCCCGTGCACACCACGCGCACGCGTGGATAGTGCCTTCTTGAAGAACGACGCGTACGCGCCAAGTGCGCCTACGCGTGGAGGGTCATTCAGCTAAAAATTTTCTAAGTTAAAAGCTGCAGAATTTACAAATTCAACCCCCAATCTTCCGATGGACATAACTTTCTCATTTTAAATCATTTTTTACCCGTTCTTCAAACGGCATGGACATCCCGGATCCAATTTTATTTCTAAACAGATTTGGTACAAAATAGAGATCCGTAGTCCAAGTTATATCCCGTCAAAGTATGCCCAAAAACCATGTTTTCATACAAAACCACTAGGTGCCATTTTCAAAACAAGCCATTTTCAACTCTTTTCAAAATCAACCAAAACATGCCAATTTCAAACCTTTTTGAAATCAATCAAAATGTACCAAAATCCACATCAAGCCATCCTCAACTCACACATTGACACTTTACCAAAAATTCCCAAAACCACATCTAACCATTTTAACACTTTTCAATCAAATGGCTAAAGGACAAACACAATATCATGTCATACATCCTTCCTCATCCCAATTTCCAATAATACCATTTCCAATCAACCATCATTATACGTAATCAATATCATACTCACTATCACGTGATTTCACCCACAAATCAACCTTAATCATTCCCCAAGCGTATATCACAACTACATATCTCTAATGCATCATCATACCATCAAGGCATCAATAATCATAATCACATATATGATCACATAATATATCTCAACAGAACCAAACATACCTCGTCTACATAATTTCACCCAAAATTACCAAATTCCACACTTCAACTTCTCAAACCTTATTATTCAATAACCAACCTAATCATTCATATATTCATTATCTGAAATTCATCCAATCACTTGTGCCATCATACAATGCACACATCGACTTACCTTTCTTACCTCTTTCCGGCCTCCGGCCCAAAATTCACGGCCTCCGGCCCAATTTTCACAATTTAAATGCATAAACCACAAATCAATACTCATTACCCAATACATCAAATTCTCAATACACCAAGCATACAAGGTCACACAATTCTCAACCCAATCATTAATTCACATTACATATCAATTATGCATATTAGCACCAACCATTTACACAATCCAAACTTAATCCTAGGGGCATCTAGCCTAGAAATTCTCATCACAACACACGGTATTTAAATGAAACTTAAACCGTACCTCTTGTAGCCAAACCAATTGAGCCTCTTCTTTGGAATTCTTCACCAACCTTAGCTCCAAGCCTTACCAAAGCTCCTCAAGCAATACCAATCTCCCAATTGTGCACCAACATCACCAAATACACTCAGCCCATATGAAGTAGGGATAGAACCCACTTAGAATCCAAGTTGGAGTATCCCTAAACACCCAAAATTACAAGATTTCAACACTAACTACCCAAAAACGTGTAATAGTGGGGAATTTCGAAAACTGGGCAGAGATGAATGAAATACTCACCACCAAACTTAGATAGAATTGTAGAGGATGAGAAGAGCGATGCGTGGCCACAAACGGCTCGTCAATCGGAGCTCCGTAGCTCAAGTTATGGTGGTTTGAAGATCAAAGAGAGTTAGGTTTTCTCTCTTCTCTTCTCTCTTCCCAATTTCAGCGCCCAACACCCCTTCTTTAGGGCAAAATGAGCTGAAATGCTCATAACTAATATTTATATATGTTGGGTCTTGGGCCCACTTAGGCCCGATTCACTTATTTTTGTCCGTTGGCCCAATTTTGGACTAAAACCTTTAAGATTAGCGCTCTAAATCGCATTTCAAATATTTCTTCCTCCCCTAATTATAATTCCTCATTTCTTAATCCTAGTTACTCATAATCAATTTTCTCAGCTGCAGTACCAGACAGGTCTCAGCCGGTACTGCCGGTCAAAATTCTACTGCGCGCTTTTACGCAGAAAATTATGTCTTCCGACTCAGAAAAATTCACTGAATCCAAATATCATATTTAAATCATCAAATTCCAATTGTCAAATCTTCCAACCGTATTCGCTCCTATTTAACTTATTATTTAATTAATTTCAGTTAGTCCGAGTATTACATTTGTGTGTGCTGGGTGTGGGTAGGGAAAACGGGTAACCGGGTTAGGGTTTTAGGGTTTCATTTTGAAAAGTAGGGTTTTAGGGTGTTATGGTAATTTCACATAAAATTGGGAATAATATAGTAATTGAAACCCAAATTAAATCCAACACTAATTGTATATAGAAAATACTATTTGCTCATCAATTTCACAAATTATTTTCAATAAACTGCCCAAATCTAAAAATTAGAAATAATATACTTAATTTCTTCATTTTCCAAAATAGCAGTAATAATATTTAAAATATTACTTATCTAATCCAATTCATATAAAATCCTTATTATTTCATAACTATGAACCTTATACTTTAAATATAGAAAATAATCCAATAATTATAAAATTGGATAATAATCATAACTTATCTCAAATCTAATAAATCAAAGCTTGCCTTAATTATCTTTAATAAAATAATCTCTGAAATTAAGGCTATAAATAACTGTAGGATTTGAGACTTGATCATAATAAGACTTTTCAAAAGTTCTGGGTCTTACAAACTTCATAAAAACAGCCACTCTATCCCTTGATTTCCGGAGGAAATTTTCAGGCTTGCTTGCTAGCTTCCTTTGTTCCTTACTTATGGCAATCATGTGATTGGATTGGGAGACAAAAATATTTATTTACCAATTAAAATGAAAAATATGTAAACTTTAACGAAAACAAAAATATAATTAATTTAAAATACTTTATATTTTGTTGAATCATTTTGGTATAATTCACACAAATATGACAAAATAACATAATTAAATAAAATATATTTTAGGTAAAAAAATGAATAGTAAAAATTAAAATGATAAATCTAGGCGACAACATACAAAATTAAAATTATTAGAAGTAATAGAACAAATAAAATACGAACCAATATTATCGTCATGCGTTGTATTACTTCGATCAATAATATCTAAACATTTAAAAACATGAAACAAAACAAACTAACTAACAAGTTCAGGCAAACACAAAAATTGTCATAACCTATATAAGATAATTAACTAAAAAATGCTATAAAAAAGTAGATGCAATTGAGAATTTTATACAAAAAAAAAATTATGATATATAAAAATTACATTCTTAAAAAAACTTTTATGTATTTCACATTCAAAATATATTGTATTGACTATTTCATCTAAAAAAAATAGTCAATAACAGACACAATGTTAACATATAAACAAAAACATATAATAGAATAATAAAATAATAAATGTTAAAAATAATATAATGTTGTTATAGATCATATGTGGTTTTAACTTAGTTATAAAAGTTTTGGATAAAAGATTTTAAACAAAAAAATTTTATTAGAAAAAAGAATAAAACTATTTTAATACACAATAAATAATATTTTTATATATTTTAGAAGAATAAAAGAATTTATTTAACGAATAAAAAAAATATTTATAAAGAACAAAATAAAATATTTTATAATTAAGATTGTTAAATACTTCTGAATAACAAAATTTGAAATAAATAAAGACAAATAACATCACAATATTATATAGTGTAACAAAGTTAAAACAAAATATTTTCAAACATCATTTAACTATTTGATGGTTACTTATTTCTTTTTTATGATCACTATAATGGAAGTCATTCTTTGTTTTTATAATCAACAAAGTACTATTTTTTTAAGTTGTTACAAAATTTATCATTTCTGTTTTCTATTATGAATGTAACCAAATATATATTCAAATTTAATACGAGTACTGAAATTAGACAAAATGTTCGAGCATCCCACAATTGTGCTCAAATTTTTCAAGAGGATGCAATAATACTTCGAACTCCGCTACCTATCTCAAGGACATGTCATTACTGTAGCACACGTCTATTTCACCAATGAAACATCCGAGATGTGCTACAATAGGGGAAAAGTCTCTCTTCCCCGAGTAAATGCTCCTCAGGAATTGCTTGAAATCTTTCTTGTAACACCCTACCACACAGAGTCTTATGTTTAAGTCATAAAACAGAGGTGGCGATGTATTACGACCTCTAAAACTAAAATTTAGTATATATAGTAGTGTGAAAAATGTTTATAACTAGGAGCCTTTAAAGAAAAGGAGTAAATCAAAATCACAAAACTGAAAAGCGCAAGACTCACGAAGCTATAGAACAAATAGAGAAGATAGAGTAAGCTAATGTGGATATATAAATAATAGAGTGCCAAAATACAGATAACGAAGCTCGAGACTCGGTTCGTGAAGATAACCGGTCCAAACATAGAAGTATACATACATATATACATAAATAGGAACCCAAAATAAACCCAAGAGACAAAGTTACAGAACCTGGTTCTCCAAAATAACCTCTAAGACGAGTCAATACAGTATACATATATACTAGCGGCTCAACAGGCACTGCCGTGCCTATTCAGCCGCTTTTATATTGAGTTAAAAAAATACTTTTATATTTTTATTTCTAAAATTATAAATTGAATATCAATAATTAAAAAATAAATTATAAAAAAATAAAATATTTTAAGTTATTTAATATATATATATATATATATATATATATATATATATATATATATATATATATATAGTATAAAATAAATAAATTTAAATTAAAAAAGAATTTCACTGTTATTATGTGTAATTTGTGAAGATAAAAATTTATTAACATTATTTACAAATTAGTTATTTATATATTTAATTTATTTATTTTTTTAATCCTATTTAATTTAAGATAAATTTAAAAATTTATATTCATATTCAAAATATTCTATTTTTTATACATAATTCTAATAGACAAAAAATTATTTCTTTAATCTTATATTAAACATTTTTAATTATCTTTAATTTTATTATTATTTTAAAATTATTAATTTTATTTTGATTATATCATCTCATCATATTATACACTATTATTTTCTCTTATTATTTTTTTACATGTTGATGAGCGGATAATTTATACGCTTTTTGGCACTGTTTTTAGTATATTTTTAGTATATTTTAGTTAATTTTTATTATATTTTTTTTAGCTTTTATTTAAATTCACTTTTCTAGACTTTACTATGAGTTTGCGTGTTTTTTTATGATTTCAGGTATTTTCTGGCTAAAATTGAGGAATCTGAGCAAAAATCTTATTCAGAGGCTGAAAAAGGACTGCAAATGCTGTTGGATTCTGACCTCTCTGCACTCGAAGTAGATTTTCTAGAGCTACAGAATTCCAATTGGCGCTCTCTCAATTGCGTTGGAAAGTAGACATCCTGAGCTTTCCAGCAATATATAATAGTCCATACTTTGCCCAAGATTTGATAGCCCAAACCGGCGTTCCATGTCAGCTTAAGAATTTTGGCGTTTAACGCCAGAAACTGGCATAAAAGCTTCCGTTCTACATGCTATCAAGCTTGAATGTGTATCTCTTGGGTTTCTAATCTAAGATTGGAATCTTCGTGGTATAGGCTAGAATTATTGGCAGTCATTCTTGAGATCCGGAAAGTCCAAACCTTGTCTGTGGTATTCTGAGTAGGATCTGGGAAGGGATGACTGTGACGAGCTTCAAACTCGCGAGTGTTGGGCGTAGTGACAGACGCAAAAGGATCAATGGATCCTATTCCGACATGATCGAGAACCGACAGATGATTAGTCGTGCGGTGACAGCGCATTTGGAACATTTTCACTGAGAGGACGGGAAGTAGCCATTGACAACGGTGATGCCCAACATAAAGCTTGCCATGGAAGGAGCCTTGCGTGCATGAAGAAGACAGTAGGAAAGCAGAGATTCAGAAGACAAAGCATCTCCAAAACCTCAACCTATTCTCCATTACTGCATAACAAGTATTTATTTCATGTTCTTCTACTTTTTACAATTAAATCTGAGAATTATTGATATTCTGACTAAGAGTTACAAGATAACCATAGCTTGCTTCAAGCCGACAATCTCCGTGGGATCGACCCTTACTCACGTAAGGTATTACTTGGACGACCCAGTGCACTTGCTGGTTAGTTGTGCGGAATTGCAAAAGTGTGATTGTGATTTCGTGCACGAAGTTTTTAGCACCGTTGCCAGGGATTGTTCGAGTTTGGACAACTGACGGTTTATCTTGTTGTTTAGATTAGGAATATTTTATTTTTGTTGGTTTAGAGTCTTTTATTTGAGTTTAGTTTCATATTTTAAGTTTGGTGTCAATTGCATGCTTTTACTTTCTTTTAATTTTTCGAATCTGCATACTCTTAGTTGTCTCTTGATCTTCAAAGTGTTCTTGGTGTTCATCTTGACATTCAAAGTTTTCTTGTTTGTTCTCTTTGTTTTGATCTAAAATTTCTAAGTTTAGTGTCATTTTGTTGTTTTTCTCTTTCCTCATTAAAATTCAAAAATCAAAAAAATATCTTTTCCTTAATTTACTCATAAATTTTGAAATTTTGCATTAAATTAGTCAAAGATTTTCAAAATCATATCTTTTTTTTTAGTCAAGTCAAAATTCTAACTTCAAAATTTGATCTTTTCAAATCTTTTTCAAAAAAATCAAATCTCTTTAATTTCTTCAATCATATCTTTTCAATCATATCTTTTTTTTTTATAAATTATAATCATATCTTCTCAATCATATCTTTTTTTAAAAATAATTTTCAATCATATCTTTTTTTTATAAATTGTAATCATATCTTCTCAATCATATCTTTTTAAAATAACTTTCAATCATATCTTTTTGATTGCTAATTTTCAAAATCTTTTTAATCAATTAATTAATTTAGTTTTCAATTTGCTTTTATTTTCTTCTAATTTTTGAAAGTTTTATTTTATCTTCTATTTATTTTGTTTTATTTTTTTTCGGTTACTTTTAATTAATTAAAAAAATTTATAATTTATTCAATTCCCTTTTCTCCATCATGGACATAAGTGGAAATGAACAGTCCAGAAGGACTCTAGGGTCATATGCTAACCCCATTACAGCTGGATATGGGAGTAGCATCTGTATACCTCCCATCAAAGCAAGCAGTTTTGAGCTAAATCCTCAGCTCATTATCATGGTGCAGCAAAATTGCCAGTATTCCAGTCTTCCACAGGAAGAACCTACTGAGTTTCTGGCATAGTTTTTACAAATTGCTGACACAGTACGTGATAAAGAAGTGGATCAGGATGTCTACAGATTATTACTGTTTCCATTTGCTGTAAAAGATTAAGCTAAGAGGTGGTTAAATAACCAACCCACAGCAAGCATAAAAACATGGACACAGTTATCAGACAAATTCCTGAATCAATTTTACCCTCCAAAAAGGATGACACAGCTAAGACTGAACATCTAAGGCTTTACACAAGAGGATAATGAATCCCTTTATAATGCCTGGGAGAGGTACAGAGGGATGTTGAGAAAATGCCCCTCTGAAATGTTTTCAGAGTGGGTACAGTTAGACATCTTCTACTATGGGCTTACAGAAAAAGCTCAGATGTCTCTAGATAACTCAGCTGGTCGATCTATACACATGAGAAAGACGATTGAAGAGGCTCAAGAACTCATAGATACAGTTGCTAGAAATCAACATTTGTACTCTAGTAGTGAGTCCTCCATAAAAGAAGAGGCTAGGGTAGTAACTACTGATCCTAATCCTCAAGAACATATCATTGAACTTAATCAGCAATTACTCCTTATGACAAAACAATTAGTAGAATTTAAAGAGATGCTCCAAGACAATAAAAATGCTAACAAGAATATGGAAGCACAATTGAATCAGACAAGGCAGCAACTATCTAAACAGATAACAGAAGAATGCCAAGCTATTCAACTAAGGAGCGGAAAGACATTGAATAAATCAACTCAAAGTAGCAGAAAGCCAAGAAAGGAACAACTGACAGAGGATGACCAAACCACTACCCAAAATCCTTTTGAGGACAGCAAGATCCCAGAGAGGAATAATTCTGGCGTTCAAACGCCAGAAAAGGGTGAAAGATTGGCGTTAAACACCCAGTGGATGCCAACTTCTGGCGTTCAAACGCCATAAAAGGGAGAAACGTTGGCGTTGAACGCCCATCCCTTGCCCAGTTCTGGCGTTCAAACGCCAAAAAAGGGTGGAAAGCTGGCGTTAAACGCCCATTCAGCACCCAATCCTGGCGTTCAAACGCCAATGAGGGATCAGACACCTGCAAGTGCTAATAGTAACCCCTCTAAGAAGGCTTTTCCAACCACCTTTGTAAGGAATAAACTTGCAGCAACTAAGGTTGAAGAGTATAAAGCCAAGATGCCTTATCCTCAGAAACTCCGCCAAGCGAAGCAGGATAAACAATTTGCCCGCTTTGCAAACTATCTCATCTCTTGAGATAAAGATCCCGTTTGCAGAGGCACTTGAGAAAATACCCTCTTATGCTAAGTTCATGAAAGAGATCTTAAGTCATAAGAAGGATTAGAGAGAAACTGAAAAGGTGTTTCTCACTGAAGAATGCAGTGCAGTCATTCTAAAAAGCTTACAAGAGAAGCTTCAAGATCCAGGAAGCTTTATGATACCATGCACATTAGAGGGTGCTTATACCAAGACAGCTCTATATGACCTTGGAGAAAGTATCAACCTAATACCTGCATCCACTATCAGAAAGCTTGGCTTGACTGAAGAAGTCAAACGAACCCGGATATGTCTTCAACTTGCTGATGGCTCCATTAAATATCCATCAGGCATAATTGAGGACATGATTGTCAAGGTTGGGCCATTTGCCTTCCCCACTGACTTTGTAGTGCTAGAAATAGTGGAGCACAAGAGTGCAACTCTCATTCTAGGAAGACCTTTCCTAGCAATTGGACGAACTCTTATTGATGTACAAAAAGGGGAAGTGACCCTGAGAGTCAATGAGGATGAGTTCAAGTTAAATGCTGTCAAAGCTATGCAGCATCCAGACACATCAAATGACTGCATAAACGCTGATATTATTGACTCTTTGGTGGAAGAGATCAATATGACTGAGAGTCTTGAATCAGAGCTAGAGAACATCTTTAAAGATGTTCAGCCTGATCTGGAGGAACCAGAGGAAATTAAAGAACCTCTAAAAATCCCTCAGGAAGAGGAAAAACCTCCTAAACCCGAGCTCAAACCACTACCACCATCCCTAAAATATGCATTTCTGGGAGAGGGTGACACTTTTCCAGTGATCATAAGCTCTGCTTTAAATCCACAAGAAGAGAAAGCACTAATACAAGTGCTACGGACACACAAGGCAGCTCTTGGGTGGTCCATAAGTGATCTTAAGGGCATTAGACCAGCAAGATGCATGCACAAGATCCTATTGGAGGATGATGCTATGCCAATGGTTCAATCACAAAGGCGGCTAAATCCAGCCATGAAGGAGGTGGTGCAGAAAGAGGTCACTAAGTTACTAGAGGCTAGGATTATTTATCCTATTTCTGATAGCCCCTGGGTGAGCCCTGTCCAAGTTGTCCCCAAGAAGGGAGGCATGACAGTAGTTAATAATGAAAAGAATGAACTGGTTCCTACAAGAACAGTTACAGGGTGGCGTATGTGTATTGACTACAGAAGGCTCAATACAGCCACCAGAAAGGATCATTTTCCTTTACCATTCATAGACCAAATGCTAGAGAGACTAGCAGGCCATGAATACTACTGCTTTTTGGATGGCTATTCAGGCTACAACCAAATTGCAGTGGATCCTCAAGACCAAGAGAAAACAGCATTCACATGTCCATCTGGAGTATTTGCTTACAGAAGAATGCCTTTTGGTCTATGCAATGCACCTGTAACCTTTCAGAGGTGCATGCTCTCTATCTTCTCTGATATGGTAGAGAAGTTCCTGGAAGTCTTCATGGATGACTTCTCAGTATTTGGAGACTCATTCAGCTCCTGTCTTGATCATCTAGCACTTGTCCTGAAAAGGTGCCAAGAGACTAACCTGGTCTTAAACTGGGAAAAGTGTCACTTTATGGTGACTGAAGGAATTGTCCTTGGGCACAAAATTTCAAGCAAGGGAATAGAGGTGGATCAAGCCAAGGTAGAGGTGATTGAAAAATTACCACCACCTGCCAATGTTAAGGCAATCAGAAGCTTTCTGGGTCATGCAGGATTCTATAGAAGGTTCATAAAGGATTTTTCAAAAATTGTAAAACCTCTAAGCAACCCGCTAGTTGCTGACACGCCATTTGTATTTGACACAGAGTGTCTGCAAGTGTTTGAAACCCTGAAAGCTAAGCTGGTCACAGCACCAGTCATCTCTGCACCAGACTGGACATTACCATTCGAACTAATGTGTGATGCCAGTGACCATGCCATTGGTGCAGTGTTGGGACAAAGGCATAACAAGCTTCTGCACGTTATTTACTATGCCAGCCGTGTTCTAAATGACGCACAGAAGAATTACACAACCACAGAAAAAGAGCTGCTAGCAGTGGTTTATGCCATTGACAAGTTTAGATCCTATTTAGTAGGATCAAAAGTAATTGTGTACACTGACCATGCTGCTCTTAAATATTTACTCACAAAGTAGGATTCAAAACCCAGGCTCATAAGATGGGTGTTGCTTCTGCAAGAGTTTGATATAGAAATAAAAGATAGAAAAGGGACAGAGAACCAGGTAGCTGATCACCTGTCCCGGATAGAACCAGTAGCTGGGGTGTCCCTCCCTTCTACTGAGATCTCTAAGACCTTTCCATATGAGAAACTCTTTGCCATTCAGGAAGCACCATGGTTTGCAGACATTGCAAATTATAAAGCTGTGAGGTTCATACCCCAGGAGTATAGCAGGGTGCAAAAGAAAAAACTAATTTCTGATGCAAAGTACTACTTGTGGGATGAACCATATCTCTTTAAGAGATGTGCAGACGGAATGATCCGCAGATGCATCCCTAGAGAGGAGGCACAGAAGATCCTGTGGCATTGCCATGGATCACAGTATGGAGGACATTTCGGAAGTGAGCGCACAGCCACTAAAGTCCTCCAATGTGGCTTCTACTGGCCTACTCTCTATAGAGATGCCCGAGAGTTTGTGCGTAACTGTGACAGTTGCCAAAGAGCTGGCAACTTACCTCATGGTTACGCCATGCCTCAACAAGGGATCTTAGAGATTGAGTTGTTTGATGTATGGGATATTGACTTCATGGGTCCTTTCCCACCGTCATACTCAAACACTTACATTCTGGTGGCAATAGACTACGTATCTAAATGGGTGAAGACAATTGCCACACCCACTAATGATACCAAGACTGTGCTGAAGTTCCTTCAGAAATATATTTTCAGCATATTTGGTGTTCCCAGAGTACTCATCAGTGATGGGGGCACCCATTTCTGCAATAAATAGCTTTACTCTGCTATGGTCCGATATGGAATTAGCCATAAAGTAGCAACTCCGTATCATCCACAGACAAATGGGCATGCTGAAGTCTCTAATAGAGAGCTAACAAGAATCCTGGAATGGACTGTAATTGGCCGTAGAAAGGATTGGGCAAAGAGCTTGGATGATGCTCTGTGGGCATACAGAACAGCATTCAAGACTCCTATAGGAACCTCTCCATACCAGCTTGTGTATGGCAAGGCTTGTCATCTGCCCGTGGAACTGGAACATAAAGCCTACTGGGCAACCAGATTCTTAAACCTGGATGCTAAGTTAGCTGGTGAGAAAAGATTGCTCCAGCTAAATGAGCTAGAGGAGTTCAGACTCAATGCTTTTGAAAATGCAAAAATTTATAAGGAAAAAGCAAAAAAGTGGCATGACAAGAAATTGTCATCCAGTGTCTTTGAGCCAGGACAAAAAGTTCTGCTGTTCAACTCTAGGCTCAGATTATTCCCCTGGAAATTAAAATCCCGGTGGAGGGGACCATATGTGATTATAGGAGTGTCACCATATGGATATGTTGAGCTTCAAGATATTGATTCTGACAAAAAGTTCATTGTTAATGGACAGAGAATCAAACATTATCTTGAAAGCAATTTTGAGCAAGAATGCTCAAAACTGAGGCTTGAATGAAGCTCACTAAAGGTCCAGCTAAAGACAATAAAGAAGCGCTTGCTGGGAGGCAACCCAGCCATTAGCAGGTTATTTGTTTTAAATAATACTTGTAGAAATTTGATATACATTTTCTTCAAAGGTTAATCATTAAAATTGAAGGAATTCACAGAGTTACAGAAGGATTCAGTGCAAAAAGCAGAGAAAAGGAGCTTGCTGACAAGAAAATACTAGTAAAGGGCATTTTGGGCGTTAAACGCCAGAATGGGTACCATTCTGGGCGTTTAACGCCAGAATTGCAGCATCCTGGGCGTTCAGCAAAACGCCCAGTGATAAAGGGGTTTCTGGCGTTTAACGCCAGCCAGGGTACCTGGCTAGGCGTTAAACACCCATAATGGCCAACAATTGGGCGTTAAATGCCAGAATGGATACCATTCTGGGCGTTTAACGCCAGAAAGGCAGGGGGAGGAGATTTTGTTTCCAAATTCAAATTTTTTTCAAATTTTCATGTTTTAACTCATAATTTTTTGCATAAACATATTTCAAACTTTCATTATTCACCCTCAATTTTCAAAAATTCAACAATTCTCTAAATCTCTTTTCAATTTTCTTTCAAATCCTTCCCAAATCTTCTTTAAAAACTCAAGTATCTTTTCAATTTCTTTTCAAATATTTTCAAACCCATAATATCATCTCTTATTTCTTAGATGCATAACCAAATTATCAGATTTAACCTCTTTATATCTTTTTCATTTGAAAATCTCATCTTTTTTATATCATGATTTTTTTTTCTTCCACCAATCATATCTCTATGGCATATCTCTTTCAAAATTTTCGAAATCCCTCCCCTCCTCTTATAAATACACATTCGGCCATCCCCTCCTCTCCACCATTCGCATTTTCCTCTTCTCCTCTCTCTCCCCTTTCCTTTCTTTTGCTTGAGGGCAAGCAAACCTCTATGTTTGGTGTGTTTTTCCATGATCACTGAGCTAAGACTCATCAAGATCATGGCACCTAAGGGAAAACAAACCAAATTAAGAGGCAAGAAAGAGAATACTCCAAAGAGTCTTTGGAATCAAGAGAGGTTCCTAACCAAAGAACATGCAGACCATTACCACAAAATAATGGGTCTGAGGTCAGTGATCCCGGAAGTTAAATTCAATCTGAAAGAAGATGAATATCCGGAGATCCAAGAGCAAATTCGAAACAGAGGATGGGAAATTCTAGCTAATCCTGAAACAAAGGTTGGAAGAAACATGGTTCAGGAATTCTACTCAAATTTGTGGCTAACAGATAAGTAGAGAATAACTAGAACCGCCTTTCATACCTACCGAACCATGGTCAGAGGGAGGCTTATTTACTTCCATCTGGACAAAATAAGAGAGGTCTTCAAACTGCCTCAACTACAAGATGATCCAGATTCCTTTAATAGGAGAATGGTGAGAGTAGATAAGGGGTTGGATCAAGTTCTAGAGGACATATACCTCCCTGGAACTAAGTGGATAACCAATTCAAAAGGCGTCCCAAACCAACTCAAGAGGGGAGATCCCAAACCAGTTGCAAGAGGCTGGTTGGACTTCATTGGGCGTTCTATATTGCCCACTAGAAACCGCTCTGAGGTCACTGTCAAAAGAGCGGTGATGATTCATTGTATTATGCTTGGAAAGGAAGTGGAGATTCATCATCTGATTTCTTGTGAGATTTACACAATTGCAAATAAGAACTCCACTGAAGCCAAACTGGCCTACCCAAGCTTAATTTTTCTGCTATGTAAAGATGCTGGGGTGAGAATGGGAGTAGATGAATTCATCCCAATCAAACACCCAATCACCAAGAAGTCAATGGAAGGACAAGTGCAAGACAACTCCATAAAAAGGAGGGCGCAGGAGTTCCTCTCAGAAATTCCTGAAATTGACTACTGGACCCGCCTAGAAGCATCTGTTACCAAGCTGTAAGAAGCTATGAAACAACTTAAGGAAGAACAACAAAATCAAAACTGCATGCTCTGCAAACTGCTGAAGGAACAGGAGAAGCAGGGGCGTGAGCTACAGGAGCTGAAGCGCCAGAAGCTCTCCCTTGAAGGACCAAGCACCCCACAGATTGAGGGAGCATCCACTTCTCAAGATCAAGGTTGTTGAGTCCTAACTCTGTGATAACCTTTATTATTAAGAGTCTATTTTAAGAGTCATTTACTTTTCTGTCTTCTATTATTATTAGTTTGCTCTTATATTTATTTTTGAGTCTTATTGTTATTCCATGATTAATAAAATTTAAAGTTTATGTCTTAAAGCTATGAATGTCCTATGAATCCATCACCTTTCTTAAATAAAAAGTGTTTTTAATTGAAAAAGAAAAAGAAGTACATGAATTTCAAATTTTAAAATAGTTTAATTATTTTGATGTGGTGGCAATACTCTTGTTTTCTGAATGAATGCTTGAACAGTGCATATGTTTGAATTTGTTGTTTATGAATGTTAAAATTATTGGCTCTTGAAAGAATGATGGAAAAGGAGAAGTGTTATTGATAATCTGAAAAATCAAAAAATTGATTCTTGAAGCAAGAAAAAGCAGTGAATAGAAAAAAAAAAGAGAGGATGATATGCGAAAAAAAAGAGAGAAAAAGAAAGAAAAAGCAAGCAGAAGAAGCCAATAGCCCTTTAAACCAAAAGGCAACGGTAATAAAAAGGATCCAAGGCTTTGAGCATTAGTGGATAGGAGGGCCCTCAGGAATAAAATCCTGGCCTAAGCAGCTAAACCAAGCTGTCCCTAACCATGTCCTTGTGGCGTGAAGGTGTCAAGTGAAAACTTGAGACTGAGCGGTTAAAGTCATGGTCCAAAGCAAAAAAGAGTGTGCTTAAGAGCTCTGGACACCTCTAATTGGGGACTTTAGCAAAGCTGAGTCACAATCTGAAAAGGTTCACTCAGTTATGTGTCTGTGGCATTTATGTATCCGGTGGTAATATTGGAAAACAAAATGCTTAGGGTCACGGCCAAGACTCATAAAGTAGCTATGTTCAAGAATCAACATACTTAACTAGGAGAATCAATAACACTATCAGGATTCTGAGTTCCTATAGAAGCCAATCATTCTGAATTTCAAAGGATAAAGGAGATGCCAAAACTGTTCAGAGGCAAAAAGCTAAAAGCCCCGCTAATCTAATTAATACTAATCTTCATAGATGTTTTTGGAATTCATTGTATATTCTCTTCTTTTTATCCTATTTAATTTTCAGTTGCTTGGGGACAAGAAACAATTTAATTTTGGTGTTGTGATGAGCGGATAATTTATACGCTTTTTGGCACTGTTTTTAGTATATTTTAGTTAGTTTTTATTATATTTTTATTAGTTTTTATTTAAAATTCACTTTTCTGGACTTTACTATGAGTTTGCGTGTTTTTCTGTGATTTAAGGTATTTTCTGGCTGAAATTGAGGAACCTGAGCAAAAATTTGATTCAGAGGCTGAAAAAGGACTGCAGATGCTGTTGGATTCTGACCTCCATGCACTCGAAGTGGATTTTCTGGAGCTACAGAAGCCCAATTGGCACGCTCTCAATTGCGTTGGAAAGTAGACATCCTGAGCTTTCCAGCAACATATAATAGTCTATACTTTGCCCAAGATTTGATGGCCCAAACCGCCGTTCCAAGTCAGCTTAAGAATTCTGGCGTTTAACGCCAGAACTGGCATAAAAGCTAGAGTTAAACGCCCAAACTGGTACAAAAGCTGGTGTTTAACTCCAAGAAAAGTCTCTACACATGAAAGCTTCAATGCTCAGCCCAAGCACATACCAAGTGGGTCCCGGAAGTGGATTTTTACACTAAACACCCTAGCTTACTCATTTTCTGTAACCCTAGGTCACTAGTTTACTATAAAAACTACTTTTAGTAATTCATCTTGTACCTCATGACACTTTACACATTTCATATTGTATTCCCTACGGCATGAGTCTCTAAATCCCATGGTTGGGGGTAAGGAGCTCTGCTGTGTTTCGATGAATAAATGCAATTACTACTGTTTTCCATTCTATCATGCTTGCCTCTATTCTAAGATATTCATTCGCACTTCAACCTGATGAATGTGATGATCCGTGACACTCATCATCATTCTCACCTATGAACACGTTCCTGACAACCACTTCCGTTCTACATGCTATTAAGCTTGAATGTGTATCTCTTGGGTTTCTAATCTAATATTGGAACCTTCGTGGTATAGGCTAGAATTATTGGCGGTCATTCTTGAGATCCGGAAAGTCTAAACCTTGTCTGTGGTATTCTGAGTAGGATCTGGAAAGGGATGACTGTGACAAGCTTCAAACTCGCGAGTGTTGGGCGTAGTGACAGACGCAAAAGGATCAATGGATCCTATTCCGACATGATCGAGAACCGACAGATGATTAGCCGTGCGGTGACAGCGCATTTGGAACATTTTCACTGAGAGGATGGGAAGGAGCCATTGACAACGGTGATGCCCAACATAAAGCTTGCCATGGAAGGAGCCTTGCGTGCATGAAGAAGAAGACAGTAGGAAAGCAGAGATTCAGAAGACAAAGCATCTCCAAAACCTCAACCTATTCTCCATTACTGCATAACAAGTATTTATTTCATGTTCTTCTACTTTTTACAATTAAATCTGAGAATTATTGATATTCTGACTAAGAGTTACAAGATAACCATAGCTTGCTTCAAGCCGACAATCTCCGTGGGATCGACCCTTACTCACGTAAGGTATTACTTGGACGACCCAGTGCACTTGCTGGTTAGTTGTGCGGAATTGCAAAAGTGTGATTGTGATTTCGTGCACCATATGTATAACTATTATTGTCTCGCCGTCACTATTATGTTGCCTTGTTTTATTCTCCTTTTTTGTTTTCTTCCTCTATTAACCCGACTGCCATCAATTACCACCATATCATATTACCATTATCGCAGCTCTCATTTTTGTTTATCATTTTGATCCATACATATCCATTGTGTTAACTTTTTAGTTGTTAAAGATTGGTTAAAAAAGTATTTTTTTGTTTGATTTAGATATCTAGATGTATAACTATTATAAAGATACTTATTTTTCATACTTGTTAATTCATATTTTATCATTTAAAAAAATTAAAATATCAAGCATTCAAAAAATTTGTATAGAATATTAAATAAAAAATAAAAAAAATTTATTAGTTATTTAATTTCTTTAATATATAGAATAATTGAATTTAAATTAATTTAGGTATAATACCTAAATCATTATACTTTACTATATGTAACAATGAAGATAAAATTTATAAATATTTGTAAATTTATTTATTTCTCAATTATATTTAATTTGAAGCAGATATAAAAATTTATATTTAAATCACTCTTTCTCTCGCATAATTTTAATAGCTAAAAAAATTTTATTTCTTTTAATTTTGCATTCAATATTTTAATTAAATTATCTTTAGTCTTATTATTCTTTTAGAATTTTTAATTTTTGTTTTCATTATTCTTTTTTCTTATCATTATCTATCTATATATGCCTCACCACCAATATTAGCTTGTTTTCTCTTCATTCGTCGGTTTTTATTCTCTTTTTATCTTTTCTTCAATCGCAATTAGTTACCAATATATGTTAGTTCATAATTATTTCACTCAGAAGTGAATACTACTTTAAAAATCAAAGTTCAAAAAAATAATTTTATAACTCTTATGTGAATCATCTGCACTCCTATATATATAATGAATGAGTAAATTTAACTTTTTTTTATTATCTAATAAATTCAAAGTCACATATTTTCATTTATGATAAAAGTTAAAAATTAAAGTTAAATGACATTAGTACTTTTTAGTTTAATAAAATTAAAATAAAGTACAAAAATAAGGATAAAAACTAAAAAAATAGATGACTCTAGAAAAGGATAATGTTAAATTTTATGTTATATGAGAATAGTGATTTATTTTATTATATTTATTTTTGTACCAAATATAAAAAAAGTTAAATTTTATGAATGTTTTTTATTACCTATGTTACTTATCTATAGTTGTTTAAATTATACTCTATAGTCATTGAGTCATGTTTTTTTCCAACAAAAAATAGTTATAAAGTCATTTCATTTTTTTATAAGAGTACATCCATTATATCAAGACTTTAATAATTAATGTAAAATTTAAAGAATTAAATAAATATATATTTATTTTGATTACATTCAAGAGTGAATTATATATATTTTATAGACTTAACTTGTTCTATAATAAATAGTTTTTTAATCATCAAATTTATAAAAAAGATCCCATCTTTTTATTTATCCTAGTAAAATATTAAAACTAATATTAATACTTTTTTATTAACAGAACTAAAATAAAACATAAAAATAAAGTTTGAATAAAAATAAAAATACAAAATTTTGAATCCCAAAATATAAAATGGTTATAAGATAAAAAAATTACTTAAATATAATTTTTATAAGGTACTCCATGAATGAACTTAGATGAATGAATATTATATGTAAAATGAATACTGATATATTGGTACAAAAATTATTCTGTGTAAATTTTTTCAAAAAAACATTGTCCTGTTAAACTATTTTACTTTTATTCTTTTAAAAGATTATCCATAATAAAAAAAATTTGCATAAATAATTTATATCCAATAAAAAACTCTTGGTAAAGTTGCTGTGAAAATGTATGAAAGTTTTTTTTATTCAACGTAACTGACGGTTGTAGGGAAGGAATTTTTTTAATAATAAACTTTCCCATGGTAATATTGGAACTTAAATTTAGACACCAATTGACATTATATCTTACATAGGTACCTAGAGTATATTAGAAGAGTGTGATAAGAGAAAAATTATTCTGTGTAAATTTATTGTTTAAAAAATTATCCCTATTGAACTATTTTATTTTTATTCTTTAAAAATATATCCACATAAAAAAAATCTGCAACAATAATTTACATCTAATAAAAAAAATCTTAATGAGATTACTGTCAAAAATGGATAGAAAATTTTTTATTTAACATAACTGATGAACATTTTTTTTAATAATAAACCTTTATTTAGAAGTAATATTGGAACTTAAATTCAGACACCAATTATTCTTATATTAGGCTTTATGTTATATTTAAATAAAGTGAAAAGGATGCAAGAAAAGATGAATAAGAAAAAAAATTTTTTATTATGCAGTAACAGTAATCTAATATGATAAATAGTAAGAGAAGAAAGAAAAAATTATAGAAGTTTCGTGATTATGAATTAATGAGATAAGAGAGAACGTGAATGTATGTGATAAGAGAGAAGATGAGGTAGTGGAAGTTTTTTAACGTGGAATTGACATACAGTGTGATAGATTATTAGAGAGGGCAAAATTGGAAAAGAATTTTGGACACTAAACCCATGTATTGGCATTATATATTGTCATAGACAATGGAGATAATGAGTATATAAGTAAGTACAGATAACCAAAATAAAGTTCCGAGAGCTAAGGATCTTCGCTAAATCAGAAGTCTCCAGTATGCCTCAGCGAGGAGCCTCACGTCCTGCATCTGAAAACCACAAAATTTGCATGGGTGAGAACCAGAGGTTCTCAACATGGTAACAGTGCCTGAATATCTAACATATAATGTCCTGGGAAAGCCGAAGGCAATCCTAGAACTCCTAATTCATAATTAAAGCGTATAAACATAACTAAGCCAAGAGAAATGAAAATAGGCAACTAACTAAGGATCTTCAATCTAACTAAATCTCCCCTTTCCAAATCCTTCGAACCTCCCAACCGCCACTGGTAATTTCATATCGCAAACACAATGATATCAAGCAAGGAAATTCACAAAAAGGAAGCAGATACAACAGTTAAACAAATAGCAAGTAATTATGCAGTCAATTAGGCATTCCAAACAAATCACATATAATGCATATGATGTATACCTGTCCTAGTGGCTAATGAGTCTCATCTGTCAGTTATAAAGCCAACCCGACAAGTCCTGGTAACTAACCATTGGACTGTCCCTCTGTCGCGCATGCCCAACTCGAGTTATACTCAATCATAATTATCGACATACATATACACAACACCCACAATGGTGTTTATTCACGGGGGCGAGCTCATCCGGAACTTTCACAGTGTCCGGCCATACTTACGACAAAGAGTTAGCAGAGTATCGAGTCTCAACCTGGAGCACGTGGTGGTTAGCCACTGCTTTCACCCAGGAAAACTCGTATCTCAGATAGGTGGAAGTGCAACAATCACAATATCAATTAATTAGCATATATGCATTCATACTCAGCCATAAATCAACATTTATCTCAGCCATCCAGCTCATAATCATAATTCATAACCAGCCATAATCTATCACATACAACCATTCAGCTCATATCATACACAGCACTCCCACCATCCTCCTCAGCAACTCATGCTATAATCAATCATGATTCATCATAGATTTCCCTTTTAATTCTTTCACAAGTTACCTTTCTCACAGCCCTTACTAAGCTTCATAACCCTCTAACCACCTATTAGGCTTTAGACAAGAGAAAACAAGGTTTTGAACGCTAGAGGAATGCATAAAATCAGAAAGTATAGTTGCTGATAAACAGGGGTTCACGTATGCGGCCTCTTGCTCGCGTACGTGAGGAGCATAGGCAGTAGCATATGCTCACGTCGCGTGCTTTTTCTTGCGTACACACCCCGGAAAAAACTGGACTTCTCACGTACGCATCACTGGTTTGCGTACGCGAACTTATCAACCCAAATTGTTTGCACGCGTCGCGCGCCAAGTGGTCGCGTACGCAACCTCAAAAATGCCATTCTTGCGTACTCGACCCACACCATCCGTACGCGGACTTAGCAGAAACCTGAAAAGCTGCTAAGTCCTGAATGCTTAGCTTTGCACACGAAATTTTGATCGAGCATATCTTCCTCATTTTAAAACATTTTTCTACGATTCTTTGAATGGCATTAACACCTCGGATCCAATTTTGTTTCTAAATAAGTTTGACATAAATCAGAGGTCTGGAGGCCAGGTTGTGCTCCGTCAAAGTTTGGACTAAAAATACAATTTTCATCAAACTTGCAAAACCTCCAAATTTCAAAACACAAAACTTCCAAAACCCTTTTAAATGAACCAAAACTCAGCCTTTCAACATCAAACATTTCCAATCCATATAATCAACTCCCACATTATATCCACATCCAACCAAGACTCTATTTTCATCAAGTTCCAACCTAATATTTCCAATTCACAATACTCAATACAAGTCATTAAATATCCTTATCAAATACATTATCAACTGTAAATTCACCAATCATTATACAAACCTAATCCATGTCATGAAAAATTCATACAACCATCAACAAGAACACCAAATTCATAACCTCAAACGATATTAGCCAAATGCATAATTATCATTTTTGAGCCAAACATCAACACCAACAATCCAATCCCTATCCTAGGGTTATTAGCCTAAGTTTTCATGTTACATTATATTTTAGATACAGAAAACCAAAATCATACCTTAGCCGATTCTCCGCTCAACCCGGAACACTTCCGAATTTCAACTTTCAAGGTTCCAAAACCTCACCAACAGATTTCAAGCATATAGCTCCACTCCAAAGCTTTCCAAAACCATCAATCAAGCTCCAATATACATATACATACTACCTATTCCACAATATCACATCCAAAACATAACAACTCAATAACTAAACACAACACTTCAAGCATTTCACTTAGGGTAGAGAATCTTACTAAGCCCAAGGATTAAAGAGGCAAGAAGAAGCTTTTCCTTCAAGCTAATTGGATCCTATAACATCAAAACTCAAAAATCTCAACACTTTACCCACTAAATTTTCGAGATTAAGGGCTGGAAATTCAGAGAGGAATTCATGGCTTACCTTAAGAACAAAGTTGTGGGCTTTGTAGAGCTCGACGCCGTGGTCGCGTGGCCGCAAATAGTGCGGCGATCGAAGCCCCGGATCAAAGGTTATGGACCACAAACATGGTAATTATGTAAAATGGGTTTCAACATGTTTAGCTTGCCAAATGGGGAGAGAAGGAGCTAAGCTCATTCATTTAATGTGAATGGGTTGGGCCCACGGGCCCGGTTCAGCCCGTTCGCCCCAATCTTGGGCCAATTTCTTTAAAATTAGTCTCAAAATTCTCGTTTTAATTTTATCTATCATACTAAACCATAAAAATCACATTTCTAATTTTGTAGAATAAATTTTAATTTGTGGGTTAATTAGTCATTAATTAACTGGGTTTTACATTCCTGGTCCCATCTGTAGAAGGAAACCATTTTAGAAAATATATTCGTGGATACAATCATGTATTTTCCTTCACTTTATGTGATGTGCACATAGATGAACAACTGGCTATAACAGGTCGTGGTATATATACATTTCGTGCTCAAGGCTTAATATATCACAGTATATTGGGATTTTATCCGGATCAGGGCATGGGACCACATTTTTTGCAACTGTACCTATATGATACTGAGCACGAGTTGCAGAATAGGATGCTGGAGAACACACAACTACATGAAATATTGGTTCTCAGGTTACAACAATTGCTACACCGGTATAATCCTTTTCTCCATGTGTTTTTCCAGCTTGCACAACGATCAGATGTACATGAGGGTAGTTTGGTCATTAGAGAGTGAAAGATGCAAAACTGTCGGCTTAGAATTTTCTTCTCGGTTAGAGGAAATAACTTCGTTGCAAGTATAGTTCCAAACCGACAAGTAAAGCTCAAATCAAATTTTAATCGAAAGATGTCACAATCCAAAACATATATAAACCAAGAGTATTTAGACTCCTGGGTCGTCTTCGCTAGGAGTTGCAATGAAATATTCTATTATTGGCTATGGGGGCTTTGGGGGTTTGATGGCATGAGACAAGGAATTAAAATGGCAAGTAATTAAATGGAAAGCAAGTAAAAGCAATGAAAATAAAAATTAAATGGCAAAAAAGGGCTGTTGGAAAGAATTGGAGAATTAAGGATTCCTATCCTAGTTATGGACCACAAACATGGTAATTGTGTAGAATTAATCCCAATTAGTCAATCCTAACATCGAGAATTAGTCAAAAGGGCATAATTGATCTAAATCCACAAGTCCTAGCTAACTCTATTAATGGAAGGCTTAGAGTTAGTGGAAACCAAATCAACTAACAATGCTAACATAATGTAGAATGGACATCCACCACTGAAGTTCACCAAATTACCCAATTTTCTGACCAAGAGTGTGAAAAACTAGGCAAAAATCTAACCAAGTATTTTATCAAACACTTGGAAGGTATAAAAGAGAAGCATGGGAAAATAACAAGAGATAATATAATTTACAACTACCAATTGCAAGAAAATAATAATAACAACTAAATTAAACAATAAGAACCATAAAACATGAATTACATTAATTAAAATTAAAGGTAACAAAGTGTCATAAACATAAAAGAACAAAAGAAGGGAAATAACAAGTAGAAGTAAAGAATAAAGGTGCAATAACAATAAATGACAAGGAAAACTTAATGAAAACAAGAATTAAACCTAAATCTAAGAGAGATCTAACCTAATCTACCCTAATTCTAGAGAGAAGGGAGAGCTTCTCTCTCTAGAATGTGACCTAAAGCATGTTTCTAATCTACCCTAATTGCTCTTCCCTTGACATGGAGTGATGCCCCTTTGATATAGCACTGAATCAGCTTCAGAAAGTCCAAAACTGGGCTCTGAAGGCCCAGAAATCACCCCCAGCGATTTGCATTAATGAGGTCACGTGCTGGAACCTGTGCATACGCACACTTGCTGATCTTTCACTTGTGCGTGCGCACGGGTTGTCGTGCATGCGCACAGGTTGTCGTGCGTGTGCACACGTGGTGTTGTGCTTCTTGTGCGTACTGATGAGCAGATAATTTATACCCTTTTTGGCATTGTTTTTACATAGTTTTTAGTATGATTTAATTACTTTTTATTATATTTTTATTAGTTTTTATGCAAAAATCACATTTCTAGACTTTACTATGAGTTTGTGTGTTTTTCTGTAATTTCAGGTATTTTTCTAGCTGAAATTGAGGGACCTGAGCAAAAATCTGATTCAGAGGCTGAAAAAGGACTGCAGATGCTGTTGGATTCTGACCCTCCTGCACTCGAAGTGGATTTTCTGGAGCTATAGAAGCTTAATTGGCGTGCTCTCAATTGCGTTGGAAAGTAGACATCCTAGGCTTTTCTGGGCTTTTCTTCCACTCTTATTAAGCCATTCCTACCTATTATACATGAAATCACTCATCAAAACTATCAAGGCATCGACTGGAATGAAAGTGGGCTAAAATCAATTAAATTAAGAACAAAATGGCATGTTTTCACAATTAAGCTCAATTTAGGGAGAGAACACAAAAGTATGCTATTTGGATGAATAAATATGGGTTTATATGATGAAATCCACTCAAATCATTCCAAAATTTATCATCAAATATGGATTCATCAGAGAGCAACCTGCTAATCAAGCACAATATAGTCTTCCAACTGTGTCACAGGTAGCAGCTATAATTGTTGGTGATGACGTTGAAACAATGATTCGTGGACGAGATATTAAGGTGCAAACTCATGTTGGTAGCCTAAGAAGGATTCAGGAATTCATTGGCTATTACGATCCACTACAATATCCTCTTCTTTTTCCATTTGGAACTCATGGATGGGATATCAATACTCGAAGTCAAAGTGGGGGCAAAGTATCATGCCGAACATATTATAGCTACTAGCGGTTCAACAGGCACTATCGTGCTTGTTCAGCCGCTTTTCTATTATCTTTAAGAGATTAATTTTTATATTTATTTTTAAAATTTTAAATTTGAAAAAATAATTTAAAATTTTAAAATAAATACTATTTAAAAATAAACATAAAAATTGTTAAATTATTTAAATTTTAGAACATATAAAATTTATACATTTAAATTAAATAAAATATTAAAAAATTTATTATATCATTATTATGTATAACAAAATAATGATAAACATTTATAAAGTAATTATTTATAAACATGATATCACTACAAGAAAGTATCAGAATAGCGACCAATTTTAGCGACTGAAAAAACTGGTTGCTAATAGCGACCAATTTAGCGACCGATTTAGAATTTCTAGGACAAAAAAAATATTGGTTGCTAAATCGGTCGCTAAATTACATTCAGCAATCGATTTTAGCAACCAACAAAATCGGGTCACTAATAGCAACCGAATTAGCGACCGATAAGGTTTTAATACAACCAGAATAAAGCTGGTCACTAAAATCGGTCGCTATTTTTTATTTTAGCGACCAATTTTGCAACTGATAGTGAAAGGGTGAACAACTATATGGTTGATAATTTGGTCGCTAATGTACTGGTCGCTAAATCGGTTGCTAATTGTTAAGTTAGCGACTGATTTTAGTGACTAACGGAATTAGTCACTAATAGCCTCCGAATTAGCGACCGATTAGTTTTATATAACTAGAATAAAAATAATCGTTAAAATCGATTGCTATTTTTTAATTTAGCGACCGAATTAGCAACTAAAACAAAGGAAGAAATGTTCTTGGGACTTTAGTCATAAGATCGGTCACTATTTTTCAATTTAGTGACCGATTTTACAACCAATCGATAGATAAATAGAATGAAACTTAGTTAGTTGCTAATTCAGTTGCTAAATTAGAACCTACAAACTCTAACCTTAATTTCAAAATCACCCACATACCTCCCACCTGATTGTTCCTCCGTGAGCCACACTCACTCTCTCTTCGCTCCCCCACCGCCAACCCGTCTCCCTCATATACACACAACACACAGTTCAGCAAACCACAAAGGAAATAAATGAAATGAAAATGGGGAAAAAGGGAGAAAGAGAGATCTGTGAGAGAGCAGAGGAGATCGGAGAGCATTGAAAATACACGTCACCATTGAGCTTCGAAGAGAGAGGGAAGAGAAATGCGACAGTGCGAGCTCCGTTGAAGCTGGTCACCGTCGCTGCTGCCGTCTGAGCCACCGCCAGGGGAAGCCCTTGCTGCCATTGCTACGGGTGGAGTCTGCCATCAAGCTGTGCGCCGTTGGTGGAGCTATACCTTGCCGTAGTTGCTTTTCACCACTGTCAGTTCAATTTCACCGCAATCCTGCTCCACTTGTGCGTTCTATTTTGCTCTCATCTTATTTATCTGTTTGTTCTGATTTTTAATTCCATTTTAGTTTCTGCCTTGTCCTGAATTTTCAAAACTATTTACATCTTTAATTTTTATCAAATTCGAATTCCTTGTTTTGCGTTAATGTGTATGGTGTTAATGCGTTAGAATTTTGGCAAATGTCTAAAGAGATTGCACCCTAGTAGTAGTTGTTGTTGTTTTTGGGGATTTCAATGTTGTTGTAGCTGTAAGCGAGGGAGTAAATTGTCTTTCTAATCCACCTCATATGAGAGCTAGAGCATTTTGATAGGTAGTTTTCCCATCACCTATTCGATAGAATGTTTCTTTAACTTCTTCTCAATGGACATCCACCTGTTTGATAGCTTTTTTGTGAACATTTGAGCTTAGTGTATTTGTGTTCTTAATATTACAAAATGATATGAAATAATTGACATTTGACACCTTTAAACAGACTGGTGGAGTGGCTTTGACAAATGGTTTAGTTTCCTCATTAGAAGAAAGGTTTGTCTTAATTTTGTTTGATCTTGTAGCGTATTTAAATGCTTTGTTACCAAATGATTGGCTGCAATACTGAAATTTGGGATGATAATTACTTTATTCTTCATAAATGTGCTTTCTAAATATGCTAACAACACATGGAAACCATCATAACTTATAAGCACGTTATCACATTAACAATGTTGGCCTAAAAGTCATATGATTAGTGCATGTGATTTTTCATTGATTGGTCATATGCAAGTAGAATCTTGGAAGAAAAATGCATTCGCATTGATTTAATGACCTCTAATATCAATTCGTTTCTTTTGGTTGTAACCAATTTTTTAGATTTGAGCAGTATTGGCCTCTCTCTAGGATATTTCTGTTTTTTTTAACTCATCCTGCTTAGCCTTTTTATATTTCGATAAATCATGTCAATCAGAAAATGCTAGTGTCTTGAAAGATCTTGTTATTATTATTATTATTATTTTGGTAAATATTAAGCTAATGGATCAATCTTGTCTTCCTTTATGTAGAGTCTTACATGCCATTCCTCCAAATGAAGCAATTAATATTGTGGAGGTTAGTTTCTTTAACTTCTTTAACTTCTTTACCACCTAATAAACGTATAATAATGTATGCGCCTAATACTCCAGCATAGTAGTGTGAAACTTAGCTCAAGGGACATCCATAATAACAAATTTGCACCTAACTACTATTTGATATATTAATCTGTAATTATTAATTATTTCTGACAACCTAGCTTATTATAATTTCTGAACTATATCTTGGTAATCTTGGTATTCTGATTGGCTTAGGCTTAAGTTTGAAATGACAGCTCGAACAATTAAGTATTTCTTAAGGTAGTGATTAAAGTGATTGCTATCATTTACTGATCATTTGAAGTTCTATGGTTTCTTAATGGCCTAATTAAACACCTTTTTTATTTTTCATGTGATATTAGACGGTTCATTCGTACAGCTCAAGGAGTCAGTGAGGTATCTTCCTCTCTTATGCTGGTTATTTCTATTTGTAGTTCTAGTACTGCATTTAATTAAACTCCACTTCTAACAGAAAAATGATTCCATGTCTTTATTTTTTCAGACCCCTTCGTTGCAACTAGAGTGCTTGACAAACTACATTGTCGAATTGTCTTTGTTGGAGTACAATATGCTTTGTTATGCTCCGTCACTAATAGCTTCTTCTGCAATTTTTCTAGCCAAGTTTATACTCTCCCCCTCAACCAAACCATGGGTACAGTACTATCAACAAATCCTATGATCATTTTAAGATTCTTAATGTATTTATTTTAAGGGTATATATACTTGTGCTTGATATTATTTTTTCTTTTTAAACAGAATGCTACATTGAAGCACTATACACAATACCAACCTTCTGATTTGTGTAGTTGTGTAAGGGATCTCCATCGACTTTGTTGCAACAATCCTAACTCCAATTTGCCTGCAATTAGGGAAAAGTATAGTCAGCACAAGGTATAAACATAAACATCTTTGCTTCTTGAGTGGGTGCTGCTATGATTTGTTGTTCCCTTGTCTAATAATTTCCTCTTAACTCATAGATATGTTGAATTTGTGTTTTCGGTACAAAAATGTGGCCAAGAAGTATTGCTCTCCCTCAATACCTTCAGAATATTTTCAGAATTGAGGAAAGATACAGTTGAATTGCCGGTTCTCAAGAGAGAAGGCCACTCTTCTCTTATCATTGTATATGTAGTTACCATTTTTCCCACCTTGATTAGAAGAGTTCTTGTTGTATCTGCTTTTCATTTGATGTGGCATGTTGTTTTTGCCTTCATTTTTTTTCAATACATATATGTAATATACATAAATATAAATTTATTTGTATTAGAATCCATTTTCTATTTCATCTTTATATGATTTTCAATAATTATTGACATTCGATTTTAATAAATAGTTATCTATCTTTGATTATTCATATATTTTATTGAATTAGAGTTATATTTAAAAATTAAATTTTAATAGTGATATATGTGAAATTTAGTTAAAATTTATAATTAGAAAGCAGCAGTAGCGACTGATTTAGCAACCGATTTTAGAATTTTGAAGTTAGCTGTTAGCGACCGATTTAGCGACTGAAAAATTAGCGACCGATTTAGTAACCAAAATATCAGTTTCCATTTAGCGACCCAATACCTCAGCGACCGATTTAGTGACCGAAATATTGGTTGCTATTTAGCGACCGATCTTATTAGCGACCGATTTAGCGACCAAAATTATTTTTATGGTTAGGTGGCCTTGTTTGAAAATTGGTCGCTAAAATTGGTCACTAAATATTAGCAACCATCATCGATCGCTATTTTGAATTTAGCGATCAAGGTTTTAGTGACTACCAGAATTGGTCGCTAAATCGGTCGCGAAGCTAATGGCAAGTGATTTTCAAGAAAAATCGGTAGCTAAATCCGTCGCTATTCCGGTAATTTCTTGTCATGTATAAGTTTATTTATTTATTTTTTCAACAGTTAGGATTGAGATTCGAATCCAAAACTTCTAGGTGAGAATGGGGAGACTATGTCATTCGAGTTATGAAGCAAAGATACATTATATTCAAAGCATTCTTTTTCTTCATGAATAATTCTAAATCTTATATTCAATTTATTAAATCATATTTAATTTTATTACTTTTTCCAAATTATTAATTTATACTTTTATTATATTCCTTCATTGTATCTCATACTATTATTTCTCTTACTATTATTCTCTATACACATATCTGTCATTGTCTCAGCACAACTGTTATATTACCTTGTTCTCCTTTGTCTTTTCTTTCTCCTCCCACTTTTTCTTCACCGAATTGTAATTATTTATCACCAAGTACTATTATCACAATTTTTAATCTGATCTATCACTTTGATCTATAACCATCCATTATGTTAACTTTTATGAGTTGTTAAAGTGTTATTAAAAGAATTTGCTTTTGTCTCTTTTGAATATCTAGATGTATAAAAATAATAATTTTTTATTAACGTGCGTGTTAAGTAATTTTATTGTTCTATTAATAAAAAATTTAAGACATAAACCATTAAAAAATTTTGTTCAAATTATCAAAATTTAATGTTAGTAATCCGAAAAACTAATATCAAAATATATTAATTTTAACTAATATAATAAAAATAGTATATTATTGTAAGTTTTTAACTAATAATTATAAATTTAAGTTACAATTTAATATAATACCTTAAAACAGATGGTTGTCATTACTTTTTATATTTGAATGCTATTATATAAATTTCATGTTTGCTTTATTGTGCACATTAATTAAACTATACTTTATTATTTTGTATATTTTGAAATGATGTGACCGTAATATAAGAATGACATTAGTTTTTATAACTAATACGAATCTCTTTACTATTTTATTTTTTATTTAAATACTATTCATAAAAAATAATTACTTAAAGTAAAATACTATATAAAGAAAGATAGGAAACTTTTGAATTAATCATTCGGGTTTGTTTCTTAATTCTCACTTGATATTACTCAAATTTAATAGGTTGCAGGTGATGATTCTTTTTATTAGTTAAAAAATTTTAACACACACTCTCTCTCTCTTGCTCTCTTAATTTTATTAAATAGTTTTTTTTAGGTCAAAATATTGTTAACTTCCTCTATAATAAGTATTTTTTAAATTATCTAATGCATAAAATATCACATATTTTCATTTTATCTTAAAAGTTTCATATTTTTTTATATCTAAGCATTACGGTTTATTATATTATTATATATTATTTTTGTACCATAAAATAAAAGGTAAAACTTTATATCTTTTTTGTTACTTATTTTATTTTATTTTGGCTATTTACATTAGCATGTATATGATCAACATATTTTCTATTAGTTATGCAATATTTTTACAATATTTTTTCAGTTCCAATCAATATACATTTAAAAAATTATCTTTAAATCCTAAGTCATGTAATTCAAAGATCATTGGATTCATAATTTTTAAAATTTCAAAAAAAAAAAAAAACACTTGCTGTATTATTATAATTAGTTAAATGGAGAAATAATAACAATCACATTATAAATTTAATTAATAAAATAAAATAATTTATCAATTTATATTAAATTATTAATTTTAGTTACACTTAAAAGTGAATAACACTTTAAAAATAACTAAAAAAAATTCAAAAATCTTATGTGAATCAACATGTACATAAAATATTATGTGAAGATAACTATAAACATTAGGATAGTTAACAAGTAATTACGGAAGAATAAAAAATAATTGTAAATTCTAAGAGTTGAAATAGTAAAAAGAATGAGGAAGAAAAAGTTAGATATTTATTGGGTTATTCCTCTTGAATATGATAGAATTGAAAAAATTTAAAGACAAAATTAAAATATAATTTGAATACTAAATTGATAGTTTTTGAAGAGAATCATCGAATAAATAAACAAATAATATTAAAAACAATTAAATAAAAATTAAACAGATGAAATGCAAGTAAGTAATCAAAAATTACTTTTTAAAATTGAAGTTATTTATTCATAATTATGTTATGCCACAAAGAAGAAATAGATTATTACCCTCAAACATATGCTGAGGTATAGACATAATAATAATATTGTCATTTGAATATGTAAAGAACCTAAAATAAAAATAATTTTACACATGAATAAAGAAGTAATATGATTTGTTATTTTAAATATATAAAAATAACAAATTAAGTACTAACAAAAAAATATCAAAATAATTCTAGTAAAACAATCAAATGTTACAATATCTTGATTTATAACCTACATAAAACCAATCAACAATTATCTTTTTTAAATAAATTTAAATATACCTGCACAGTTTCACCTTATAAATGTTGTAATTTGGTTGTATTTAAAAAAAATATAAAAGTAGGTTACAAAGAAAAAATGCGAGGAGAAGAAAACTCTATGTTGAAATATTAGACTTAGTTACTCGTTTAAAAAGTTTAAATTACATTTTCACAATTTTTAACTGTTATTTATGCAAAAAACAAGACATATTAAAAAAAAATAAAACTTTGATTGAACTTACAACTTAATCCTTGATATTGATTTTTTACTACAATTCCTTCTCTCCTTCTCCTCGCTACATTTTTATTTTCAAACATTAGTACCATAATCCTAGCTACTACAAAATTCAACTACATATAAGAATTTTTAAAAATATAATAACAATACTTTAGAATAAATAAATAAATCAAGTTTAATTAAAAATAAAGTAAACAAAAATTACAAAAATTAAGATTCTAAACTAAGATTTAAAACAAAACAAAAAAATGACTAATTTGTGGTCAAATAATAGAATAAAAAATCATGTAAAATTGAATGTGACCTAACAAAATAAAAGATGTTATGAATAAAAGATGTTACCAATTAATATTGTATGGAACACTTTTAATTTATCTTTAAATATATGATATATGAAAACCAAACCGTTATGGAGTGTTGTTTATGTGATATGAGATGTTGAGGACTACTCCGGCTCCTTTGTGTTTAGGGGAGCTCGATAGTCAGCAATCTCGTGCTCCTTACAACAAAGCCAGAGAACCAGTTCTTTCCAACTATCTTGGAGTTGTCCCCTATTTCGATCATGCCTATCCAGATTTTCTCGATCCAGCTGAACTTACTTCAACTCCACTCTCATATAATCCCGTAAAGTCCTCGAGCGAAGCGAGGGGAGCTAACGCCTTTACCTTACATAGAAGAGATTAGATGTTAGCACCTTAAGCTCTCTTTCTTAACTATCTACTGTACCAGTGAAGTAGCCCATGTAAAAAAGTTACAAAAGAAATTATTAATGATATATATTAATTAAATAATATTATAAATAAAAATTTTAATTTATTATTTCATAATATCATTTTTTAAAAGTTGAGGGCGAATCACAAGTCAGAATACGTAGTTAGTACTAAACATATAAATTAAGACTATTTTTTCCTTGTCTTCATTCCTTCTAAAGTATACTTTTTTTTCCCTTAAAAATCGCTTCATTCTTAATTTTCTATGAAAACCATATGAATGCAAAAAATATATAATCCATCTACTCTCAATCTTTCTTTGACTGTACCTTAATCTAGTATAAATAAACATCTTTTATACTACCACAAATTGTTAAAAGGTTATAACCAATTTTTTTATAGTTATCGTAAAAATGCAGGAGTTTTGGTACGGTTAATTATAAGTCATTTTTTTCTTCTTACAATTTATTGGAGATAAAAAATAAAAGTAATACATAATTAATTTAATAAGTAGAAAAAGATACAGAGAGGTAAAAAAATTAATAAAAGTAGACAAAGATTTGAAAGAAGAGAATGGAATAAGAAAGAAGTCGAAGTGATTGGAAGTTATGCATGGAATAGAAAAGTAACCGCAATAGAAATGAAAAAAAGTTAATTGATAATTTACTTTTTTGACCTTTTTCAAAATAAAAGGTTATATCAGTTACTCTTTATTAATAGGGTTAAGATGGAAAAGCAGAAATTAGACACTGAACTCCTCTATTCCCTTTATATATTGTTATAGATATTCTCCAAGTACAAATCCCCATTTCCTACACAGTATAGATGGTGCACAAAACCCCACACTTTCGTACAGCTGTACCAACAAGTGCACTGGGTCGTCCAAGTAATACCTGAGTGAGTCAGGGTCGATCCCACGAGGATTGTGGTTTGAAGCAAGCTATGGTTATCTTGCAGGTCTTAGTCAAGCAGATCAGAAGGGTATTGGATTTGTGATATCTAAACTATACAGACATATAACTAATAAAGATACTGTATTAGAAGGGAATCAATAATAGGAATATGGTTAAGGATTGGAGTTGCTTTGTCTTTCTGAATTAACTCTGGTATTATTGTCTTCTTTGCTTGTGAGTGATCTCTTCAATGGGAGGCTGTAAGTGATTAACGCCTTCATTGAGAGGTCATCAATACTCCTCCAGATCTGAACCCTAGGATTAGTGTGGATCCATCTCTACTTGAGGGTGAGGCACATACAGTCCATTCTCCTTAATGATCCTACTCAAAACGCCACAGACAAGGTCGGATCTTCTAGATCAGAGAATGCTACATCTTTGGATTTTAGCCTTTACCACAGAGACCCTAATCTCCCCATAAATCGGCTAAACTGGTGTCTCGAGAAGTCCCCAACAAAGTCGTGGATTAGCCGTCTGAGAGATGTATGATTCAAGTTGGCAGTTAGTGCTTTCCACTGAAGTATTCACACGAACCCAAGTAGACGCGCGTGGTTTGTCAGGCACGTTTGTCTTAGTATGATGAATAGAGATGATTGTCACTAATCATCCTATTCACCATGTTGAATTATGAATATACATCTTTTAATTAATCACACACGAATCGAAGAGAAACAGTAATACTTTTATTAATTCATAGGACTCAATAGGGCTCCTCCCCTCAACCTAGGAGGTTTAGAAACTCATACTGAAAGAAAATACAATGTGTAAAAATGAAAATATGCTGAATGATGGGCGTAGATATCTGAATTACATAAATCCAATCCATTGAATACTAAATAGATGACTAGTAAGGGTAAAATAGTCTTTTTAGTGCTAAAATCCACTTCTAGGGCCCACTTGGTGAGTGTTTGGGCTGAAATTTGATGATATCCACGTGCTATGAGGCTTCTAGGGCATTGAACACTGGCTAGGGGATCCTCTTTGGGCGTTTGGATGCTGGTCTCTGCTCCTTGGGCGCTGGACGCCAAGAAGGGGGCAGAAAGCTGGCGTTGGACGCCATTTTTGGGCCTTTTAATCCGAAGCAAAGTATGAACTATTATATATTGCTGAAAAGCTCTAGAAGTCAGATTTCCATAGCCTTTGAGAATGATCTATTTAGACTTCTGTGGCTCCAGAAAAGCTCTTCGGAATGAAAGGAGGTCAGATCCGGACAGCATCTGCAGTGCTTTCTCTGTCTCTGAATAAGACTTTTGCTCTAGCTCCTCAATTTCAGCCAGAAATTACCTGAAATTGTACAAAAACACAAAAACTCATAGTAGAATAAAAAAATGTGAATTTAACACTAAAAACTATAGAAACTTAATAAAAACTAAACAAAACATACTAAAAACTATATAAAATTGATGCCAAAAAGCGTATAAAATATCCGCTCATCACAACACCAAACTTAAACTGTTTCTTGTCCCCAAGAAACTAAAAACACAATAGGATAGAAAAGAAATTAAGATACAATAAATTTCTAAGTTTTCAATGAAGCTTAGTTACAATTAGATGAGCGGGACTTAGTAGCTTTTTGCTTTTGAATAGTTTTGGCATCTCACTATCCATTGAACTTAGGATGGTTGGCATCTTTAGGAACTTAGAACCCAGATGATGTTATTGACTCTCCTAGTTAAGTTTTTTTTTCATTCTCGAACACATCTTTCAGAGTCTTGGCCGTGACCTTAAGCACCTTGTTTTCCAGTATTACCACCGGATACAATAATGCCACAGACACTTTGATTGGGTGAACCTTTTCAGATTGTGACTCAGCTTTGCTAGAGTCCCCAGATAGAGGTGTCCAGAGTTCTTAAGCACACTCTTTTGCTTTGGACCACGACTTTAACCGCTCAGTCTCAAGCTTTTCACTTGACACCTTCACGCCATAAACACATGGTTAGGGACAGCTTGGTTGAGCCGCTTAGGCCAGAATTTTATTCCTTTAGGCCCTTCTATCCATTAATGCTCAAAGCCTTAGATTCTTTTACCCTTGCCTTTTGGTTTAAAGGGTTATTGGCTTTTTCAATCTGCCTTCCTTTTCCTGCATTTTTGGGCAGTAATGGATTTTTCTGCTTATTATTATTTTTTTTCTTTTCGCCATTTTTTTCGCATTCATATGTAATTTTTTTCTTTTGCAACATGCTATTTCTTTTTCTTTTTTTGCTGCTTTTTCTTGCTTCAAGAATCAATTTTTGGATTTTTTAGATTATCAATAATATTTTTCCTTTTTCTTTATTTTTTCAAGAGCAAACATTCTAAAATTTCAACTTCAAATATGCACTGTTCATTCATACATTCAGAAAATAAAAGCAATTCCACCACATCAACATAATTAAAAATTTTCAATAAAAATTTTCTTTTAAGCAAGGTGAGAGATATATGGAACATTTTACAACTTTAAGACATCAATGCAAATGATCATGCAACTAGAACAAGAGAACAGATAAAATATAATAGAAAACTGAAAAATAATAAGAGGGAAAGGAAGTAAAAAAGAACGAATCCACCTTTAATGGTGGCGGCTAGTGCTCCTCCTTGAGGATCCAATGTGATTCTTGATCTCTTCAATATCATTCCTTTGCCTTTGTTGTTCGTCCCTCATAGCTTTTTGGTTTTCCCTTATGGCTCTTTGATCTTCTCTTATTTCATTGAGGGTGATGAAGTGCTCTTGATGCTCCACCCTTAATTGCTCCATGTTAGTGCTTAGTTCTCCAAGAGAAGTTTGCCATTGATCCTAATAGCTTTGAGGAGGAAAGTACATCCCTTGAGGAATCTCAGGGATCTCATACTGAGGCAGCTGTACAGGCTCTTGTGCATGCTCTCTAGTTTGCTCCATCCTTTTCTTAGTGATGGGCTTGTCCTCCCCAATGGAGATATCTCCATTTATGACAATTCTAGCTAAATTGCATAGATGACAGATGAGGTGTGGGAATGTCAACCTTGCATTGGTGGAAGGCTTCTTAGCTATCTTGTACAATTCTTGAGGAATCACCTCATGTACTTCCACCTCGCTTCCAATCATGATGCAATGGATCATGATGGCTCTGTCAACAGTCACTTCTGACCAATTGCTAGTGGGGATGATGGAACGTTGGATGAATTCCAATCATCCTCTAGCTATGGGCTTGAGGTCAACCCTTCTTAGTTGGATGGGCTTTGGTGCACGAAATTGTGATTACACTTTTTACAACTAACTAACCAGCAAGTGCACTGGGTCATCCAAGTAATACCTTACGTGAGTAAGGGTCGATCCCATAGAGATTGTCGGCTTGAAGCAAGCTATGGTTATTTTGTAAATCTTAGTCAGGAGATTAATGATAAGAGTGATTGTATTTATGAAAATAAATAACATGAAATAAATAGTACTTGTGATTCAGTAATGAGAAATAGGCTGAGGTTCTGGAGATGCTCTGTCGTCTGAATCTTTGCTTTCCTACTGTCTTCTTCTCTAAACACGCATGGCTTCCTTCAATGGCAAGCTTTATGATCCTCTCGGATGAAAAATACCAGGTACGATCTCTGCACGGCTAATCAACTATCGAATTTCTCATCTCGGATGAAAAATACCATGTACAGCTACCGCACAGCTAATCATCTGTCGGTTCCCACTAGCGTCAGAATAGGACCCTTATCCTTTTGCACACTGTCACTATGCCCAACATTCGCAGGTTTGAAGCTCATCACAGTCATCCCTTCTCGGATCCTACTCAGAATACCACAGACAAGGTTTAGACTTTCCGGATCTCAGGAATGCTACCAATGATTCTAGCCTATACCACAAATATACTAATCTCACGGACTCGGTCCGTGTATTAGATATCCAAGAGATACACAATCAAGCTGTCGCTCAATGACTACGTTGAGCTCAGATAGAATGGGAGTGGTTGTCATGCACGCGTTCATAGAATTGAGAATAATGATGTGTGTCATAGATCATCACACTCTCTATATTGAAGTACGAATGAGTATCTTAGAATAAAATCAAGCGTGATTGATTAGAAAACAGTAGTAATTGCATTAATCCATTGAAACACAGCAGAGCTCTTCACCCTCACCTATGAGGTTTAGAGACTCATGCCGTAGAAGATACAATATGAAATGTAAAATGTCACGAGTTACAAAATGAATCTCTAAAAGTAGTTTTTATACTAAACTAGTAACTTAGGTCTATAGAAAGTGAGTAACTAAGTGCAGATAGTGCAGAAATCCACTTCTGGGACCCACTTGGTGCGTGTCTGGGCTGAGCTTTCAAGCTTTCACGTGCATATGCCCAAGGTTGGAGTTAAATGCCACCCTGGGTGCCAAAATAGGCGTTTAATGCCAAGAATTATGCCAGTTCTGGCGTTTTACGCCAGAAAGTTTTAGGCTGGCTTTGAACGTCAGTTTGGACCATCAAATCTTGAGCAAAGTATGGATTATTATATATTGCTGGAAAGCCCAATATGTCTACTTTCTAATGCAATTAAGAGCGCGCCAATTGGGCTTCTGTAGCTCTAGAAAATCCACTTTGAGTCTAGGAGGGTCAGAATCCAACAACATCTGCAGTACTTTTTCAGCCTCTGAATAAGATTTTTGCTCAGGTCCCTCAATTTCAGCCAGAAAATACCTAAAATCACAGAAAAACACAAAAACTCATTGTAAAGTCCAGAAATGATATTTTTGAATAAAAAATAATAAAAATATAATAAAAAGTAATTAAATCATACTAAAAACTATGTAAAAACAATGCCAAAAAGGGTATAAATTATCCGCTCATCAGGCTTGCCTTGTGAAAGAGCATTTTCGTATGGTTAGGAATTTCATTCAAAATAATTCCGTTGATAGTATAGCTCCCAACCAACTAGTAATGCTCAATTCAAATTTTAATAGATTTTGGTTGTCACAAGTACAAACCCCAATGAAAATTAACTGAAGTATTTAAACCTCGGGTCGTCTCACAAGGATTACAATAAAGTGATCAATTATTGGTTATGAAGGAACACAGGGGTTTGATTTATAAAAGGGCAAGGAAATAAATGACAAGAAAAGTAAAACAAACAACTAGAGGAACAATTAATAAAGAGAGACATTCATGGCAAAGATTAAGAATATAGACTTTCTATCCTAGTCATACAATGATTAACAAGAATCCATCCTATTTAGTCATCTCCAACATGGAAGAAGGTACAATATTAACTTCACAGGAGAGAACGTCAAATAAGACTAGTTAATCATATCATAATAATTAACAAGAGTTTATCCTATTTAGTCATCTCCAACATGGAAGAAGGTACAATATTATCTTCACACGAGAGAAAGTCAAATAAGACTAGCTAATCTCAATCCAAAAGTCCTAATCAACTTACTAATTGAATTAGCAAAAGATTAGCATTAATGGAAACAATATTAGCTAGCAACTCTAGATCACCAACATGAGTTGGGTATTCATGACTCAAGATTGCCTAATTCCTCTTTTCAAGCCAAGAATGCTCAAAAAGCTACTCTAAAATCCAACCAAGCATTTTGTCAAACACTTGGAAGGCATGAAAAGAAAGCATAATAAATTGTAAGAAGGAATAAAATCTAACAACTACCAATTGCAAGGAATTAACAATGACTACTCAAATCAACAATAAAAGAACATCAAACATCAATTGCATTAAAGGAAATCCAAATCCAACAATAGTTCATTAATAAACTAAAAGAGACATAAAAAGGAAAATTAACAAGAGAACTAAGAGAATTAAGATGTAGGAACAAGAAATTACAAGGAAAACTAAAGGAAAACAAGAATTGAACCCTAGATCTAAGATGCAAAGTACCCTAAGAACCCTAATTCTAGAGAAAAGAGGGAGATTCTCTCTCTAGAAACTACCCTACATGATGCTATCCTATAAATAAGTTCTCATACCTCAATCCCTTGCCATTCTTGGGTTCAAAAGCATCAGAAATGAGTTGGATTTGGGCCTCTTTGAGCTCAGAAATCGCCCCCAGCGTATTTCCCTTAAGTTGGTCACGTGCAGCTTGTCACGCGTACGCATGGGTCACGCGTACGCATCACTGGCACTTTTCCTGGTCACGCGTGCGCGTGGGGTGACGCGTGCGCATCATTTGCGAATTTCCATCTCACGCGTACGTGTGGGTGATGCGTGCGCGTCTCCTTCAGTTTAGCAAATCCTCATTTCTTCATGAATTCTCCATTTTTGCATGCTTTTTCTTCATTCCTTCAACCCAATGTTTGCCTTTGACATGAGGGCAGAAGTCGGCTAATTAAGAAATTAATATACAGAATGCGTTGAAAGTATAGTTCTTAACCAGCTAAGATCCGCCTTGTCAATTTAGAAAAGTTGTCACGAAATTTAGAAATAATAATAATACTGGGAGTATGAGTTCTAGGTCGTCTCCCAACGAGTTGCAGGAAAGGGTGCTAACTTATTAATCAGGAATTTTCAAGAGAGTTTGAGTTTGGATAATGAGCAATTAAATAATTATAAATTAAAGCAATAAAACTAAGAATGATTATTAATATTCTAATAAAAAGGCTTGACTGGGGGAATGATTAATTGGAAGTCCTATCCTTGTTGGGATCTCTTAAGTGTAGTATCAAAAAGGTTGTTGTTTTCACTTAGTTAACCCTTACTAAATAAAGGAAAGTCAAGTGATTGAGCTAATCTTTATTCGCAAATCCTAGTCCTCTCCCCTGGGAAGGTCTAGCATTAGTAAATACAGAACTAGCCAACAACTTCCAGTTTAATCAGCACTTAAGCCTTCCAACTCAAGTGTCTCCTCTTAATCAATCCCCATGTCAAGTTTGGGAATTCTACTCCATTGACATGAATATAATAGTCAAAAAAATATAAAAAGAAGACATAATAAATTAATTAAAGATAAAATAATCCTTTTCACTAATAATCCATGAAAATAATCCAATTACCACTTTAATCAAGAATTAAGAATATGGAATAAATAAAAGAGTAAGTAAGGAAACAAACTAGAATAATGTCTTCAACAGAGGTAATGACTCTTCAGTATCCAAAAGCAAAAGCAATAACTAGGAATGTAAAGAGAAACTAGAGGAAGAGTAATTCTCTCTCTAGATTCAGATCTAAAACTAAAAGTAATCCTAATATGAATGAATGTGTATCTCCATCTATGTGTGTGTGTTGAGTCTCTGCTTGTTCCCTGGCTTTATTCTGTGTTTCTGTGCCAAAAACTGGGTTAAAATGCGGCCCAAAATCGCCCCCAGCATTTTTTGTTAATTTTACAGATCACGCAGGTCACGCGTATGCGTCGTCTACGCGTGCGCATCATTCGGCGATTTTCCTTGTCACGCATACGCGTCGTCCCCGTGTTCGCGTCATTCGTGCAGACTCCAATCCATGCGTACGCATCAGGCACGCGCACGCGTCGCTGTATTTTTCTCCATTCTGCGCGCTTGCGTGAGCCATGTGCGCGCGTGGGTGTTCACTGGTCATCTCCTTAGTTTCTTGTGTTCCTTCCATTTTTGCAAGCTTCATCTTCATTCTCTAAGCCATTCCTGCCCTATGAAGCCTGAAACACTTAACACACGGATCACGGCATCGAATGGTATAAAGAAGAATTAAAATATACTAGTTAAAGATCTTTAGGAAGCAAGTTTTCAATCATAAAACAATACTAGGAAGGAGTTATAAAATCATGCAATTAGTATAAATAAGTAGGTGAAGACTTGATGAAACCACACGATTAAACACAAGATAAACCATAAAATAGTGGTTTATCAACCTCCCCACACTTAAACATTAGCATGTCCTCATGCTTAGCTTAAGGAGATAAAATAAATGAGTAGGGAAAAGTAAGACTCATGCAATGCAATTGAACCTATGTATATGAATGCAACTATATGATTCTGTCTACTTGGTTAAAATAAATAAGTTCTTCAAGACAAAAATAACTCAAACCCCACTAATTTAAACTATACAGTAAAGACAAGTAAACTTGTAAGAAGACAGCTCATGAAAGCAGGGAATATAGAATTAAGCATTGAACCCTCACTGGTGGTGTATATGCACTCTAGTCTCTCTAGTGTATAGGGTAATCACTCTACTCTTCTCTAATCATGCTTTCTAAACCTTGTTCTTCACCTAATCAATCAACAAATATTTAATGTACCAATGCAAACATCATGAGGTCTTTTCAAGGTTGTAATGGGGCCAAGGTAAAGGTGAGGATATATATATGGCTAAGTGAGCTATAAATTGAATCCTTGATTAACCTAAGCTCTTACCTATATACACATTCTATATACTTTAAGTTCATGCCTAGCTACCCAAAATTCTCACTTTTGCATTACATACTCATGCATCAACTTTTCCTTTAATTTTTTATCGCATATGCATTGATATTTTCATTAACTTAACTTAGCATTGGGATAATTTTGTCCCCTTATTTAATTACTTAATTACTTGAGTATTTTTGGATTTTTTTATATCTTTTTAGCATAAAAATAAACATAACATTATCAATGCACATGGATTTTCAATTTTTCTAGTTTCACATGAGTAGGTACCCAAATTCCCATTATTTTATCATGACACATTCCCTTATTAACCGATGTTCCCACAATCTTCCCATACTCAATTGACACACAATTTCTATCTTAAGCTAACCAAAGATTCAATTGGGATATTTAATTATTTTTCCGCTTAAGGCTAGTAATGTGGTAAAATATAGAACAAATGGGATTTAAAAGGCTCAAAGTGGCTAACAAAGGTAAATGGAAGGGTAGGCTATTTGGGGTAAGTGAGTTAATAAAATAATGGCCTCAATCATATGCATGCATATAACACATTAAACATTGGACAAATAGGATGGAACAAAATAAAGATTACAATCATAGAGAAGAAAACACACAAGAATAATATTTATGGTTAAATAATGTAACCATGTAATTAGGCTCAAATCTCACAGGTTGTATGTTCTTAGCTTTTTAAGCTATGTTCCAAATACAACTTCTAACAATTTTAACACAAAAATTTTAATTTAAATTAGTGAAATTTTTTTCAAAAATAGGGTCTTAAAAAGAAACTTATTAATTTTTTTTAACCAAATAGAACATGCATGCAACTACCTATTTCTATGCAATCTATCCTATCCTAACAAAAGAAAAAAAATAAAATAAATATCCTATTTTATTGGTGTTAAGGAAGAGAAATTACCTCCGGAAGTCAGGTACTGACCGAATTCCCCACACTTAAAGCTTTGCACCATCCTCGGTGCCATCAGTCAGGAACAAAGGGGGGCTGGTAGCAGCATCTCCACCATCGGGACTGTCATGGCTCCCTGTGCTGGTAAATGAAGTGGAGTCCGGGGTATCTGGGTCTTCTTTAGGTGGGTGGTTACCAATATTAAGCTCCTTGAGGTATGTAAATTGGCGCTTGTTACGGCGCTCCCTTTGCTTTCCTTTCTGCTCAAGCTGATCTAACTTTTGAATTATCTGTAGGAGTAGCTAATTTGTTGAAAGTGCTTGTGATGTGGTAGGAGAAGGGATATCTTCCGCTGGTTTTGTGCTCCGGTTGATAGTGGCTGCTGGAGGTCTGATATATTTCCCGTTAGGGACGTACTGATCATTCTGTGGAATCATGGCTTTGGTGTCCCCAGCTCTGTAGGAGACTCCGACTGCTGAGACTAGATCTGAAACTAAGGTGGGGAAAGGTAAGTTATCTGCAATTTGTATGTGTCCCATAGCATTTCGGATGTGTCTTAGTAAGTTTAGAGGCTGGTCTGTAAGGATACACCAGAGTAGAATAGCCATGTCTATAGTGAAGGAGGACTCATAAGTGCTCAGAAAGATGTAATGGGACATGATCTGTTCTCATACTCGAGCCTCCAAGGTGAGTGCTGAAGCCAATATGATCTTAGGTTAGGACCAATGGTATCCGTAGATCCATATGCTTCCAGGTTGTTTGATAACTCTGAGAACGGCATCCCAGTCAAATTGGTATGTCTGGCGCTTGAGTGAGGCTTCTTGGAATGCGTCCAATCCTTCTGGAGCAGGGAGAAGATTTAAAGCTCGCTGAATGGCTTCTTCAGTTATGGGGACTTGCTTCTGACGGACATAGACAAACTACAGGGTTGGCATGTGAAAATTGGAGTAGAATTCAACTACCCATGATAGATTAACCTGCCGTGGCTGTCTCTGTAGGAATCCCATTGTCTTTGATCAATGCGGGCCTCAACAAATTCAGCAATGTTGGTCGGGAGGATAAGAAGGTACTTATTGTTATAATTCCTTTCAGCCAGGATGGGAAACATCTGCTCACAGTAGCGGTTAGTGAACCACGCAGTATCCTTTGCTGGAAAAGCTTTTTCTTTTTTATCGACCTTGATGATCCTCTTGATTCGTTTTGTTGAGGGTTTCACCGCTGTTGAAGATGGCTCTGCCATTAGTGCTCTTTTTGTTCCTTTCCTTTGCTGGTGGTTTGGGAGTAGCTTTCTCTTCACCCTTCTTGGTGGCCATCCTGAAAGGGAAAAGGTAAGTACTTTTAAAACTTTAAGGGTTAGAGCAAGGAAGAGGACAGGATGCGTGATAATCAATGCACGGTAAAGAAGGATGTCGTTAACACATGGTCATGACTACATGTGAAAAGTTCATCACTGGAAATATAGCAAGTGCAGGTGATGACAATTAAATGTAAGATGTTTATTGGCATGCCAGCAAAGGCATGAGTAGCATAGATCAAGCATTAAATGTCCAAGTTAGATTATCAACTCTTTCAAACTAACAACCTGTTTGTATTGACAATTATATTTAATCAATAAAATATAAAAGGGTTTTGTGAAAAAAATAGGCATTAGAGTAGTAGAATGACATAAAAGTAATGCATGATGCCATACGGGCTTTTTCACAAACACTTAGCATGCATGGTAAATATGTTATTGAAAATATTAAATTGAATATGCAAGCAACCCTTTAAGAAGTAATATTAATTGTCAAACAATACCTTAATATACTCACAAGCAAAATGTAAAAGAAAATAATTACCCAATTAAATTTCTAACACCAACTAAAGGAATAAAAAGAAAAGAAAAAGAAAGAAAAAGAAAATATAAATAATGAAAGAGAAAAGAAAAGAAGAAGAAAACATTAATAAAAATAATAAAGGAAAAGTAAAAAGTAAGGAAAGAAAGAAAAGAACCTTGATAATGGATGTGAAAAATAAGGAAGGGAGAAAGTAAAAAGTGAGAAAGAATAAAGAAGGAAGAAGGGAGAATAATGAAATAAGAAGGGATAAGAAAAGATTTGGATTTGGGGGAAAGAAAAGATAAGATATTTGGCGCTGTTCTGGATAAGTTGTGCGTCGCATGTGACGCGGACGCGTGGGTCACGCGATCGCATGGTGTGTGATAATTTTCAGGTGATGCGGACGCATGGGTCACGCGATCTTGGCGCTATTCTGGATAAGTTGTGCGTCGCATGTGACGCGGACGCGTGGGTCATGCGATCGCGTGGTGTGTGATAATTTTCAGGTGATGCAGACGCGTGGGTCACGCGATCACGTGGCCTGATTTGTGCTATTGGCGTGAATGCAGCCTTGTGTACGCATAACTCTCTGTTTTGTTTTCATATTGCCAAAATTTGAGGTGACGCGTGCGTGTAGGTGATGCGCACGCGTGAATGGCCATATTTTGAAAATGATGCGGACGCATGGGGCACACGTTCGCGTGGTAAGGCTTGTGTTTCTAGTACGAGTCCAGCCCCACTCCATCACAACTTGCTGCCATATACCTCTTTACGTCGATTTTGTAGGGTCACGCGTGCGCATGGGCGACGCGCACGCATTTGCGTGGTCGTGTTGTGCCTAAGGCACGCCTCCAGCCACGCTCCTGCGTGACTTTCTGTTCAATTCTCTTTTCTTCCGAATGCACCTATGACGCGGATGCGTCAGCGACGCTTGCGCGTCGCGTGCATTTTTTTTATATGCAGTATGCAGTATGCAAATGCAGGCTATATGCAGCTATATACAGAGATTTTGAGAAGAGTCATTAACAAAAAATAAAAATAAAATAAAGTAACATAATACTAAGACTGAAACTGAACGATCATACCATGGTGGGTTGTCTCCCACCTAGCACTTTACTTTTACGTCCATAGGTTGGACATTCTTCAGACTGATTCTACTTCTGTTGGTGGGTCTTCCAAGAGGAAAACCTCTAGTTCTTTGTGATCCTTAATCTTTTCTCCATGATAAAACTTCAGGCGATGTCCATTGACCTTGATGAATTCGGAGCTAGAAGGATGACGCAGGTGAAAAACTCCGTATGGCTCTGTCTTTTCTACTCTATAGGGACCTTCCCATCTTGATCTAAGTCTGCCTGGCATAAGCCTCAGTCTGGAGTTATATAGAAGAACTAACTCTCCTAGTCTGAATTCTCTCCTTTTTATGTGCTTGTCATGGACAGCCTTCATCTTTTCTTTGTATCGCCTGGAATTGTCATATGCTTCTAGGCAAAGATTCTCCAATTATGCTAGTTGCAGCTTCCTTTCAGCACCAGCTTCTTCAAAATTCATATTGCACTCCCTCACAGCCCAGAAAGCCTTGTGTTCCACTTCCACTGGAAGGTGGCAAGCCTTTCCGTATACTAAGCGGAAGGGGCTCATCCCAATGGGTGTCTTGTACGCTGTCCTATATGCCCAGAGTGCATCTTGTAGCCTGGCACTCCAGTCCTTCCTATGAGGTTTTACTATCTTCTCCAGAATGCGTTTAATCTCCCTGTTAGACACTTCTGCTTGTCCATTGGTTTGGGGATGATAAGTTGTTGCTACTTTATGAACAATCCCATGCTTTTTCAGTAATCCTGTCAGTCTCCTGTTACAAAAGTGAGTTCCTTGATCACTCACGATTGCTCGTAGTAACCCAAAGCGACAAATAATATGGTTTCTAACAAAGGAAACAACAGTGTTAGCATCATCAGTATGGGTAGGAATTGCTTCCACCCATTTAGAAACATAATCTACAGCTAACAGTATATAAAGGTGACCATTAGAGTTTGGAAAGGGTCCCATGAAGTCAATGCCCCAAACATAAAAAATTTCACAGAAAGCATAATCTGTTGAGGAATCTCATCCCTCTTGGATATATTACCAAACCTTTGGCATGGGGAACAAGATTTACAAAATTTAGCAGCATCTTTAAAAAGAGTAGGCCACCATAATCCATAGTCTAGAATTTTTCTAGCTATTCTTTGAGGGCCAAAATGTCCTCCACTCTCAGATGAGTGGCAGGCCTCTGAAATAGACTGAAATTCTGATTGTGGTACACATCGTCTAATTACCTGGTCAGCACCACACCTCCATAATATATGGATCATCCCATATATAATAGTTAGACTCGCTTTTCAGCTTGTCCCTTTGATGCTTAGTGAAATTTGGAGGGAAAGTGTGGCTAACTAGATAATTAGCTACAGGGGCATACCAAGGAACTACTTCAGATACTGCATGCAAACTATCAAATGGGAAAGCATCATTTATAGGGGTGGAGTCATGCTTAATGTGCTCAAGGCGACTCAAGTGGTCTGCCACTAAATTCTGGTTACCACTCCTATCCTTAATTTCTAAATCAAATTCTTGCAGTAACAGTATCCAATGTATTAGCCTTGGTTTGGACTCCTTTTTAGCTAATAAATATTTTAGAGCTACATGGTCTGAGTACACTACCACCTTAGTACCAAGTAAATAGGCTCGGAATTTATCCAGAGCAAAAACAATAGCTAGAAGTTCTTTTTCAGTAGTAGTGTAATTAGCCTGAGCAGCGTCTAAAGTTTTAGACGCATAAGCAATTACAAAAGGGTCTTTACCTTCGCGCTGAGCTAGCGCCGCTCCTATTGCATGGTTGGAGGCATCACACATAATTTCAAATGGCTGGCTCCAGTCTGGTCCTCTCACAATCGGAGCTTGAGTTAGGGCGATCTTTAGCTTATCAAATGCTTGCATGCAATCCTCACTGAACTCGAACTCAATATCTTTCTGCAACAGTCTGGATAAAGGCAATGCTACTTTACTGAAGTCCTTAATGAATCTCCTGTAAAAACCTGCGTGGCCAAGGAACGAACGGACTTCCCTCACAGAGGAAGGGTAAGGTAAACTAGAAATGACATCTACCTTTGCTGGATCTACAAAAATACCAGTATTAGACACAACATGTCCTAGTACAATTCCTTATTTTACCATAAAGTGACATTTTTCAAAATTCAATACAAGGTTTGTACGAACACACCTGTCTAATACTCTAGACAAACTATCCAAGCAAAGGCTAAATGAATCACCATATACGGTAAAATCATCCATAAAAACTTCCATACAATTCTCAATAAGATCTGAAAAGATGCTCATCATGCATCTTTGGAAAGTAGCCGGTGCATTACATAAGCCAAAGGGCATCCTTTTGTATGCATACGTTCCAAATGGACATGTAAAAGTAGTCTTCTTCTAATCTTCAGGAGCTCTATGAATTTGAAAGTAGCCTGTATAGCCATCTAAAAAGCAGTAATAGGATTTACCTGACAAGCGATCGAGCATCGGATCAATAAATGGCAAGGGGTAATGATCCTTGCGAGTAGCTTGGTTGATACGCCTATAGTCAATGCAGACCCTCCATGAATTCTGCACTCTAGTTGTCCGGAGCTCTCCATGCTCATTCTTGACTGTTGTGACTCCAGACTTTTTGGGCACCACTTGTACTGGACTGACCCATTCACTGTCTGAGATGGGGTAAATGATATATGCTTCAAGTAGCCTAGTCACTTCTTTCTTGACAACTTCTAAGATGGTTGGATTCAATCTTCTTTGAGGCTGACGGACAGGCTTTGCTCCTTCTTCTAAGAATATTCTGTGTTCACAAACTTGAGGGCTGATGCCTACTATATCCGCCAAGCTCCATCCAATTGCTTTCTTATGTTTTTTCAGCACACTGAGCAGCTGCTCTTCTTGTTAAGAAGTGAGTTCCCTTGCAATGATAACTGGGAATTTCTGATTATCCTCAAGGTAAGCATACTTGAGGTATGGAGAAAGGGGCTTTAATTCTAATTTCTGCTCATGGCTAGGCTCTGGATCATTCGGGGCTAGTGATAATGGCAAAGTGTCCGCATTGTGTTCAGAGGGTGTCCCCACACTTGGACTTTGCGCTATGTGCTTCTCTTCTATTTCTTCTTGGTGAACTTCAGCTACAGTTTCATCAATGATTTTGCACTGAAAGATAGAATGATCTTTCGGAGGGTGCTTCATAGCTTCATTTAAACTGAATCTCACTGCTCTGCCATCTATCTCAAAGGAGTAAGTTCCTGAGAATGCATCCAGCTTGAACTTTGAAGTCTTCAGGAATGGTCTTCCAAGCAGGATTGATGATGGTCTGCCTGAGTCATTAGGGGGCATTTCCAGGATATAGAAGTCAATAGGAAATGTGAGCCCTTTAATGCTCACTAATGCATCTTCAGCAATTCCAACTACTGTAATAATGCTCTTATCTGCTAACACAAAATGAGCTGCCGACCTTTTTAAGGAAGGGAGCCTCAAGGTATCATATATAGACAATGGCATTATACTAACACACGCTCCTAAGTCACACATGCAATCAGAAAATATTACACCTCCAATGGTACAGTTAACCATGCATGGACCTAGATCACTATATTTTTCACATATACCTCCCCTTAAAGTAGCTATAGAACTACCTAAAGGAATAGTTTCTAACTCATTAATTTTATCTTTATAAATGCATAAATCCTTTAGAAACTTTGCGTATTTAGGTACCTGCTGAATGACATAAAAAAGGGGAACAGTTACCTCAACCTTTTTGAATATTTCTACCATTTTGGGATCAAGTTCCATCTGCTTTCTAGATTTCTTTGCAAGGTGTGGAAATGGGATCGGGATAGCGTCTTGTATAGCTTCGGCTTCCTTTGGTTCTCCGTTCCTTGGTTGAACTGCTTCTTCTTCAACTATGTCATGTACGTCCTCTTCCTCTTCAGCATCTTCCACGCCCACCACATTCTCAGTTGGGGCGTGTTCTGGTGGGCTTGGCTCCTCATGGTTCCTCTCTTGTAGTGTGGTTCCGGACCTCAAAGTGATGGCATTGATTCCACCTTTGGGATTAGGTAGGGGTTGAGAAGGAATTCCACTGGAGCTTGAGGGTTGGTTGGTGGAATTAGGTAATGAATCTATCCTGGAGGCGAGAGCTTGTAAAGTGGCATTCAGACCATTTAAAGTAGAGTTCAGCTGTGTTTGCATGTCTTGTTGTCCTTGTGCAAGAGAACAAAGCATCTCATCATTTGGTGAGGAATTAGGATAGGTGATCTGAGGAACTTGTTGTTGGTTATGCTGGGATCCTTGAGATTGTCTTAGGTGAGGTGCTCTATAAGGCTGGTTCTGATTCTGCTGTCTGTTGTTGTTATTCCACCTCTGGTTTCCATTGTTATCTCTGCCTCCTCTGTTATAGTTGTCCCTCCAGCCATGGTTAGAATTATCTCTCCAACCCTGATTGGAGTTATCCTGCCATCCTTAGTTATAGCTTCCACCTGGGTTGTAATTGTCGCCTTGTTAATTATATCCTTGATTTTGGCGGTCATAGAAGTTATGAGTAGCTGCCACAGTGTTGTCTTCTTGTTGGAGCTACAGACATTCATCAGTATAATGACTATAATCAGCACAGATTCTGCATACTCTCTGTGGGACTAACTGTTGGCTCTGTTGTGGTGGGTGAGGCTGAGCTTGTTATTGTTGGTTCAACTGTATTTGCTTCAGTAGGTTGGTCATTTCACATATACTCTGTATAAGAGCATTAGTTTCAATGCTAGAGGAAACCTCTGCAACAGCTTTTGAGTGGCTGTGCCTGTGCCTGTGATTCCTAGTAGACTCAGCTAAGTCGCTGATCAGTTGCCATACTTCATCTGCGGTCTTGTACTTTTTTATAGAACCATTACTAGCACCATCCAGTGTAGTTTTATCCTGAGGCTTCATGCCTTGTGTGAAGTAGCTGATAAACACCAGTCTGTCGATCATGTGATGGGGGCATGTGTCTAGAAGGTTCTTAAAGTGCTCCTAGTACTCATAAAGAGTCTCTGATTCTCCTTGAACAATGTAGGAGATCTCTTTCCTCAGTCTATCTGTGACTTTAGCTGGAAAGTATTTTTCCAAAAATTCTCTCCTGAGCGTATCCCAGTTGGTAACAGTTGCTTCAAGTTGGGAGTAGTACCACTCCCTCGCCTTTCCCTCAAGAGAAAATGGGAAGGTGGTTAACAGAATAGAAGTTTCATCTGCACCATTATGCCTAACAGTAGAACAGGCTGTCTGGAAATCCCTTAGCTGTTTGATAGGCTCCTGAGCAGGTAAGCCATGAAAATTGGGCATCAAGTTGATTAGTGCAGTCTTTAATTCAAAATCTGCAGCCAGGGTTGGATGATGCACTTGATATGGCTGCAGTGTAAAATCTGGGGCTCCAGCCTCCTGGAGAGTAATCCTCCTAGGTGCTGCCATGTTACCTGCATAAGAATCAACTGAATCAGTAGTAAATGAGCTTGTTTCGTTCTCAGATGGCGGTTCAGATTCGCCCTCAGATGAGACTGGTGAATTGATAACAATCACTCCACCACCCTCAGAGGCTATCCTGCGTCGAGCTTTCCTAATACGTGAAAGAGTTCTTTCAATTTCAGGATCAAATGCGGCTAAGCTCTAATCAGGCAGTGAACGCGTCATTCAATAAAAGAAACATATAGCTCATGGTAAAAATAAAAATAAAATATGCAAATAAAATAAAATATGTACACTAATTAATAATTCAGCACACAATTGCAACTCCTCGGCAATGGTGCCAAAAATTGACGTGAGGGCAGAAGTCGGCTAATTATGAAATCAATATAGAGAATGCGTTGAAAGTATAGTTCTTAACCAGCTAAGATCTGCCTTGTCAATTTAGAAAAGTTGTCACGAAATTTAGAAATAATAATACTGGGATTATGAGTCCCAGGTCGTCTCCCAACGAGTTGCAGGAAAGGGTGCTAACTTATTAATCAGGAACTTTCAAGAGAGTTTGAGTTTGGATAATGAGCAATTAAATAATTATAAATTAAAGCAATAAAACTAAGAATGATTATTAATATTTTAATAAAAAGCCTTGACTTGGGGAATGATTAATTGGAAGTCCTATCCTTGTTGGGATCTCTTAAGTGTAGTATCAAAAAGGTTGTTGTTTTCACTTAGTTAACCCTTACTAAATAAAGGAAAGTCAAGTGATTGAGCTAATCCTTATTCGCAAATCCTAGTCCTCTCCCTTGGGAAGGTCTAGCGTTAGTAAATACAGAACTAGCCACAACTTCCAGTTTAATCAGCACTTAAGCCTTCCAACTCAAGTGTCTCCTCTTAATCAATCCCCATGTCAAGTTTGGGAATTCTACTCCATTGACATGAATATAATACTCAGAAAAATATAAGAAGAAGACATAATAAATTAATTAAAGATAAAATAATCCTTTTCACTAATAATCCATGAAAATAATCCAATTACCACTTTAAACAAGAATTAAGAATATGGAATAAATAAAAGAGTAAGTAAGGAAACAAACTAGAATAATGTCTTCAACGGAGGTAATGACTCTTCAGTATCCAAAAGCAAAAGCAATAACTAGGCATGTAAAGAGAAACTAGAGAAAGAGTAATTCTCTCTCTAGATTCAGATCTAAAACTAAAAGTAATACTAATATGAATGAATGTGTATCTCCATCTATGTGTGTGTGTTGAGTCTCTGCTTCTTCCCTGGCTTTATTCTGTGTTTCTGTGCCGAAAACTGGGTTAAAATGCGGCCCAAAATCGCCCCCAGCATTTTTTGTTAATTTTACAGATCACGCAGGTCACGCGTATGCATCGTCCACGCGTGCGCGTCATTCGGCGATTTTCCTTGTCACGCGTACGCGTCGTCCCCGTGTTCGCGTCATTCGTGCAGACTCCAATCCACGCGTACGCATCAGGCACGCGCACGCGTCGCTACAATTTTCTCATTTTTGCATGCTCACGTGAGCCATGCACGCGCATCGGTGTTCGCTGGTCATCTCCTTAGTTTCTTGTGTTCCTTCTATTTTTGCAAGCTTCCTCTTCATTTTCTAAGCCATTCCTGCCCTATGAAGCCTGAAACACTTAACACACAGATCACGGCATCGAATGGTATAAAGGAGAATTATAATATACTAATTAAAGATCTTTAGGAAGCAAGTTTTCAATCAAAAAACAATACTAGGAAGGAGTTATAAAATCATGCAATTAGTATGAATAAGTGGGTGAAGACTTGATGAAACCACTCAATTAAACACAAGATAAACCATAAAATAGTGGTTTATCAGCTTTCTAATCCTGAAATCACTTAACAAACATATTAAGGCATTGAATGGAATTAAAGTGAATTAAAATTAGCAATTTTAAGTCCTAAAAAGCATGTTTTTAATCTTAAGCATAAATTAGGAGAAATTCACAAAACAATGCCATTTCATTGAATAAATGTGAGAAAAGTTGATAAAACCCACCAAATTAAGCACAAGATAAACCACAAAATTGTCGTTTATCACCTTGGGAATCCCTTTTCCACTGTGCTCCTTCTGCACAGATATCTGAGAGTACTTGATCCAATCTCTGATCAAAGTTGACTCTTGATGAGCGGATATTTTATACACTTTTTGGGGATAATTTCATATAGTTTAGAGTATGTTTTAATTAGTTTTTAGTCTATTTCTAGTAGTTTTTAGGAAAAATTCATATTTCTGGACTTTACTATGAGTTGCGTGTTTTTCTGTAATTTCAGGTATTTTTCTGGCTGAAATTGAAGGAGCTGAGCAAAAATCTGATTCAGGCTGAAAAAGGACTGCTAATGCTGTTGGATTCTGACCTCCCTGCACTCAAATTGGATTTTCTGGAGCTACAGAACTCGAAATGGCATGCTTCCAATTTGCATTGGAAAGTAGACATCCAGGGCTTTCCAGCAATATATAATAGTCCATACTTTGCACAAGTATAGATGACGTAAACTGGCGTTCAACGCCAGTTCTCTGCCCAATTCTGGCGTCCAGCGCCAGAAAAGGATCAAAAACTGGAGTTGAACGCCCAAACTGGCATAAAAACTGGCGTTCAACTCCACAAATGGCCTCTGCACGTGACTCACTCAAATCTCAGCCCCAGCACACACCAAGTGGGCCCCAGAAGTGGACCTCTGCATCATCCATCATAGTCCACTCATATTTTGTAACCCTAGGCTACTAGTTTAGTATTTAAACAACTTTTAGAGACTTATTTTGTATCTCATGACATTTCAGATCTAAACTTTGTATTCTCTGACGGCATGAGTCTCTAAACCCCATTGTTGGGGGTGAGGAGCTTTGCTGTGTCTCGATGAATTAATGCAAGTATTTCTGTTTTCCATTCAAACACGCTTGTTTCTATCTAAGATGTTCATTCGCGATTAACTGTGATGAAGGTGATGATCTGTGACATTCATCACCTTCCTCAAACCATGAACGTGTGCCTGACAACCACCTCCGTTCTATATCCGATTGAATGAGTATCTCTTAGATTCTTTAGTCAGAATCTCCGTGGTATAAGCTAGAATTGATGGCAGCATTCATGAGAATCCGGAAAGTCTAAACCTTGTCTGTGGTATTCCGAGTAGGATTCAAGGATTGAATGACTGTGACGAGCTTCAAACTCCTGAAGGCTGGGCGTTAGTGACAGATGCAAAAGGATAGTAAATCCTATTCCAACCGGATCGAGAACCAACCGGTGATTAGCCGTGCTGTGACAGAGCACGTGAGCGTAGTTTTCACTGGAAGGATGGAAGGTAGCCATTGACAACGATGATCCACCAACACACAGCTTGCCATAGGGGGACGTGCGTGCATGAACAAGAAGACAGAGGAAAGCAGAGATTCAGAAGACAAAGCATCTCCAAAACTCCAACATATTCTCCATTACTGCACAACAAGTAACTTTTAATTTATGCTCTACTGGTTACTCACAATTCAACTGATAAACATAATTGACTTCCTGACTAAGATTTACAAGATAACCATAGATTGCTTCAAACCAACAATCTCCGTGGGATTCGACCCTTACTCACGTAAGGTATTACTTGGACGACCCAGTGCACTTGCTGGTTAGTGGTACGCGTTGTGAAAAGTGTGATTCACAATTCGTGCACCAAGTTTTTGGCGCCGTTGCCGGGGATTGTTCGTGTTTGAACAACTGACGGATTATTTTGTTGCTTAGATTAGGAAAAATCTTTCTTTTTTTTTTTTGGTTTAGAGTCTTTTATTATTTATCCCTTGTTAAAATACTTTAAACTTATAGCTCAGTTATTTAGAACGTGGTGTTTATGTTCATGATAATTGGCTATCATATTTTTTTAAAACCTTTTTCAAAAATAATTTTTCTATTAAATCCTGTGCCAAACTTTAAGTTTGGTGTTTTCAAAAATAATCTTTCTTAAAATTTTTGAAGGTCCCATAACTCATTTGGCTAGAGCGTTAATCTGTGTTCTTGGTAATTGGGTTAGAATCTTTTATACTCTTTTCAAAACCTTCTTTTTCAAAAATATTTTTTTTATTAAATCTTGTGCCAAACTTTAAGTTTGGTGTTTTCTTGTTGAATCCCCCTTGGTTTTCGAAAATTTTGGTGGTTTTCTAAAAATTTTTAAGTTTGGTGTTCTTTCTTCACGTTCTTGTGTTCTTGTGAGTCTTCAAAGTGTTCTTGAGTTTTCCTTGTGTCTTGATCCTAAAATTTTTAAGTTTGGTGTTCCTTGGTGTTTTCCCTCCTAATTTTTCGAAAACAAGGAGCATTATTGTTTTTCTCTCTCCTCACTAAATTCAAAAATATCTTTTCAAAATATCTCTTCTAACTTCCTAACTTCTTATCTTTTCAAAATTTGTTTCAACTAACTAACTAACTTTTTGTTTGTTTCTTAACTTTTTCAAAACTACCTAACTAACTCTCTCTCTCTAATTTTCGAAAATATCTTCCCTCTTTTTCAAAAATTTCCTTTTTTTTTTTACTAATTTTTTTTAATTTTTTTACGAAAAAAAAATTTATTATTTCAAAATTCAAATTCTTTTTAGTTATTTTATTTTATTTAAGTATTTACTTCTTATAAAATAAAATAAATAAAAAGATAAATCAGTCCAAGTTATATCCATATATCCATCATGGACATAAGTGGAGATGGACAGTCCAGGAGGACTTTGGGGTCATATTCTAACCCCTCTACTGCTTCGTATGGGAGTAGCATATGCATACCCTCCATTGGAGTTAGTAGCTTTGAGTTGAATCCTCAGCTCATTATCATGGTGCAGCAAAGTTGCCAGTATTCCGGTCTTCCACAGGAAGAACCTACAGAGTTTCTGGCACAATTTTTACAAATTGCTGACACAGTACATGATAAGGAAATAGATCAGGATGTCTACAGACTATTACTGTTTCCATTTGCTGTAAAAGATCAAGCTAAGAGGTGGTTAAATAACCAACCTAAGGCCAGCATAAGAACATGGAAACAGCTGACAGAAAAATTCCTGAATCAATATTTCCCTCCAAAAAGGATGACACAGCTAAGGCTGGACATCCAAGGCTTTAAACAAGGAGATAATGAATCTCTTTATGATGCCTGGGAGAGATACAGAGAGATGCTACGAAAATGCCCCTCTGAAATGTTTTCAGAGTGGGTTCAGTTAGACATCTTCTACTATGGGCTTGCAGAAGGAGCTCAGATGTCTTTAGATTACTCAGCTGGTGGATCTATCCATATGAGAAAGACAATTGAAGAAGCTCAAGAGCTCATTGATATAGTTGCCAGGAATCAGCATCTGTATCTAAGCAGCAACACTTCCATGAATGAAGAGGTTAAAACAGTAACTGCTGAATTCAGTACTGTAAAACAAGCTGCTGAATTCAATCAGCAATTAGATTTTCTAACAAAGCAGCTAGCTGAATTCAAAGACAGGTTACAGGAGACAAGGATAGCTAATATACATATGGAAGAACAGTTTAAGCAAACAAAGCAGCAGCTATCAAAGCAAATAGCAGAAGAATGCCAAGCAGTTCAATTAAGAAGTGGGAAAACATTAAATACCCCACCTCAAGGCATCAAAAATTCAAGAAATGAGCAACCCACCAAAGATTCCCCTGAGGACAGTAAGAGCCCAGGGAAAAATAATTCTGGCACTAAAACGCCAGAAAATGGGTGGAAGGCTGGCGCTGAACGCCCAGACCATGCCCAAAACTGGCGTTCAGCGCCAGAAACAAGGCAGGATTGGCGTTCAACGCCAGAAATGGGCAAGAATCTGGCGTTGAACGCCCAAATGGGGCAGAATCCAGCGTTGAACGCCCAACAGGGGCACATTTCTGGCGTTCAGGCGCCAGGAACAGACAGTGAGCTGGCGTCTAACATCACTCCAGCTTCTGACTCTGGCATTCAATTGCCAGTGAGGGATCAGACACACACAAGTGCTGACAACAACCCCTCTAAAAAGGCTTCGTTAACCACTAAGGTTGAGGAATATAAAGCCAAGATACCTTATCCTCAAAAACTCCGGAAAGAGGAGCAGGATAAGCAATTTGCTCGCCTTGCAGATTATCTAAGGACTCTTGAAATAAAGATTCCTTTTGCAGAGGCACTTGAGCAAATACCTTCTTATGCCAAGTTCATGAAAGAGATCTTGAGTCATAAAAAGGAGTGGAGAGAAACAGAAAGAGTTCTCCTCACTGAAGAATGCAGTGCAGTCATTCTGAAAAGCTTTCCTGAAAAGCTTAAAGACCCTGGGAGCTTTCTGATACCATGCATATTGGAAGGTGATTGCACCAAGACAGCCTTATGCGATCTTGGGGCAAGCATCAACCTAATACTTGCATCCACTATCAGGAAGCTTGGCTTAACTGAAGAAGTTAAACCAACCCGGATATGTCTCCAACTTGCTGATGGTTCCACTAAATACCCATCAGGCGTGATTGAGGACATGATTGTCAGAGTTGGGCCATTCGCCTTTCCCACTGACTTTGTTGTGCTGGAAATGGAGGAGCACAAGAGTGCCACTCTCATTCTAGGAAGACCCTTCCTAGCAACTGGACGATCCCTCATTGACGTCCAACAGGGGGAAATAACCCTGAGAGTCAACGATGACGAGTTCAAGTTGAACGCTATCAAAGCCATGCAGCATCCAGACACATCAACAGACTGCATGAAAGTTGACCTTATTGACTCTTTGGTAGAAGAGATCAACATGGCTGAGAGTCTCGAATCAGAGTTAGAAGACATCTTTAAAGATGTTCAGCCTGATTTGGAGGATTCAGGGGACATGAAAGAGCCTCTGAACTTTCTTCTGAAAGAGGAAAAACCTCCTAAACCAGAGCTCAAGCCACTGCCACCATCCTTGAAATATGCATTTCTAGGAGAAGGTGACACCTTTCCAGTGATCATAAGCTCTGCTTTAAATTCACAGGAAGAGGAAGCACTTATTCAAGTGCTAAGGACACACAAGACAGCTCTTGGGTGGTCCATAGGTGACCTTAAGGACATAAGCCCAGCTAGATGCATGCACAAAATCCTACTGGAGGATAATGCCAAACCAGTGGTTCAACCACAGAGGCGGCTAAATCCAGCCATGAAGGAAGTAGTGCAGAAAGAGGTCACCAAATTACTAGAGGCTGGGATTATTTATCCCATTTCTGATAGCCCCTGGGTGAGCCCTGTTCAAGTCGTCCCAAAAAAGGGAGGCATGACAGTGATTCATAATGAAAAAAATGAACTGGTTCCTACAAGAACAGTTACAGGGTGGCGCATGTGTATTGACTACAGAAGGCTCAATACAGCCACCAGAAAGGATCATTTTCCTTTACCATTCATAGACCAGATGCTAGAGAGACTAGCAGGTCATGATTATTACTGCTTTTTGGATGGCTACTCAGGCTATAACCAGATTGCAGTAGATCCCCAGGATCAAGAGAAAACAGCATTCACATGTCCATCCGGAGTGTTTGCTTATAGAAGGATGCCCTTTGGGCTATGCAATGCACCTGCAACCTTCCAGAGATGCATGCTCTCTATTTTATCTGATATGGTGGAAAAATTTCTGGAAGTCTTCATGGATGACTTCTCAGTATATGGAGACTCATTCAGCTCCTGTCTTGATCACCTAAAACTTGTTCTGAAAAGATGCCAAGAAACCAACCTAGTTTTAAACTGGGAAAAGTGTCACTTCATGGTGACTGAAGGAATTGTTCTTGGGCATAAAATCTCAAACAAGGGAATAGAGGTGGATCAAGCAAAAATAGAGGTAATTGAAAAATTACCACCACCTGCCAATGTTAAGGCAATCAGAAGCTTTCTGGGGCATGCAGGATTCTATAGGAGGTTTATAAAGGATTTTCAAAAATCGCAAAACCTCTAAGCAATCTGCTAGCTGCTGACACGCCATTTGTGTTTGACACAGCATGCCTGCAGGTGTTTGAAACGCTGAAAGCTAAGCTGGTCACAGCACCAGTCATTTCTGCACCAGACTGGACATTGCCATTTGAGTTAATGTGTGATGCCAGTGATCATGCCATTGGTGCAGTATTGGGACAGAGGCATGACAAGCTTCTGCATGTCATTTATTATGCCAGTCGCGTTCTAAATGATGCCCAGAAAAATTACACAACCACAGAAAAAGAACTACTTGCAGTGGTTTATGCCATTGACAAGTTCAGATCATACTTAGTAGGATCAAAAGTGATTGTGTATACTGACCATGCTGCTCTTAAATATCTACTCACAAAGCAGGATTCAAAACCCAGGCTCATCAGATGGGTATTGCTTCTGCAAGAGTTTGATATAGAAATAAGAGACAGAAAAGGGACAGAGAACCAAGTGGCTGATCATCTGTCCCGGATAGAGCCAGTGGAAGGGACGTCCCTCCCCTTTCTTGAGATCTCTGAGACGTTCCCTGATGAGCATCTATTTGCCATTCAGAAAGCACCATGGTTTGCCGATATTGCAAACTATAAAGCTGCACGGTTCATACCCAAGGAGTACAATAGAATACAAAAGAAGAAATTAGTCACTGATGCAAAGTACTACTTGTGGGATGAACCCTATCTCTTTAAGAGATGTGCAGACGGAATTATCCGTAGGTGTGTCCCCAGAGAGGAAGCACAGAGAATCCTATGGCATTGCCACGGATCTCAATATGGAGGCCATTTCGGAGGTGAGCGAACAGCCACCAAGGTCCTCCAATGTGGCTTCTATTGGCCTACACTCTATAAAGATTCCCGAGAGTTTGTACGTAATTGTGACAGTTGCCAAAGAGCTGGTAACCTGCCTCATGGTTACGCCATGCCTCAACAAGGAATCTTGGAAATTGAGTTGTTTGACGTATGGGGAATTGACTTCATGGGACCTTTTCCACCATCATATTCAAACACTTATATTCTGGTGGCAGTTGACTATGTATCAAAATGGGTCGAGGCTATTGCCACACCCACCAATGATACTAAAACAGTGCTGAAGTTCCTCCAGAAACATATCTTTAGCAGGTTTGGTGTCCCTAGAGTGTTAATCAGTGATGGGGGCACTCACTTCTGTAATAAACAGCTTTACTCTGCCATGGTTCGGTATGGAATTCGCCACAAAGTGGCCACACCATATCATCCACAAACCAATGGGCAAGCTGAAGTCTCTAACAGAGAATTAAAGAGAATCCTGGAACGGACAGTAAATACCCGTAGAAAGGATTGGGCAAGGAGCTTGGATGATGCTCTGTGGGCTTACAGAACAGCATTCAAGACCCCTATAGGGACCTCTCCATACCAACTCGTGTATGGTAAGGCATGCCACTTGCCCGTGGAACTGGAACATAAGGCCTACTGGGCAACCAGATTCCTAAACTTTGATGCCAAATTAGCAGGAGAAAAAAGATTGCTCCAGCTAAATGAGCTAGAGGAGTTCAGATTCACAGCTTTCGAAAATGCCAAGCTATATAAAGAAAAATAAAAAAAGTGGCATGACAGAAAGCTGTCATCTAGAATCTTTGAACCAGGACAGAAGGTTCTGTTGTTTAACTCTAGACTCAGGCTATTCCCCGGAAAACTGAAATCCCGGTGGAGGGGACCATACGTGATTACAAGTGTATCACCATATGGTTATGTGGAGCTTCAAGATATTGATTCTGATAAGAAGTTCATTGTCAATGGACAGAGAATCAAGCATTATCTTGAAGGCAACACTGAGCAAGAATGCTCAAGGCTGAAGCTAGATTAAAAGCTCAGCAAAGTCCAGCTAAGGACAGTAAAGAAGCGCTTGTTGGGAGGCAACCCAATTTTTATTTATTCTCATGATTTTTCATGTTTTATTAGGTTCATGATCATGTGGAGTCACAAAATAAATATTAAAAATTGAAAACGGAATCAAAAACAGCAGAAGAAAAATCACACCCTGGAGGAAGCACCTGTCTGGCGTTCAACGCCAGAACAGAGCATGGTTCTGGCGTTCAACGCCAGAAATGGCTAGTAAATGGGCGTTGAACGCCCAAAATGGGCACCAACCTGGCGCTGAACGCCCAGAGTTGTGTGCAATTCCCTCTTCTTTTGCTCGAGGGCGAGCAACATTCTAAGTTTGGTGTGGTAAAACAATTATGTAAAGGATCTATAGCTCAGTGGTAGAACATGTGGCTGGAAATCAAGAGATACCTCAGGGGATGCACTTCCCTCCACATAATTATTGGAAGCAACTGAGGATAGAAATACCAAAAATCACTAGGAATCAAGCCACAAAGGCAAGGAAGAGACATAAAAGAGCTCAAGAACATCATTGGTGCCTCAAGAAGGAAATGCCATCATCACTAAGGTGGACTCATTCCTTGTTCTTACTTTCTCTGTTTTTCGTTTTCTCTATGATAAGTGCTTATCTATGTCTGTGTCTTCATTACATGATCATTAGTAGTAATTAGTGTCTAGTTTGATTTTATCCCCAATTAAGTTATAGTCTATTTTTCTCATCATCAGCAAACATGAATAAAATAGTAGATCTTTTGAATAAGAGGCAATAAAATTTCGAGTTTAATAAGAGAAATTCTAATTAGTTAAATGTGGTGGCAATGCTTTCTGTCTTCTGAATGAATGCTTGAACAGTGCATATGTCTTTTGAATTTGTTGTTTAAGACTGTTAAATATGTTGGCTCTTGAAAGAATGATGAACATGAGACATGTTATTGATAATCTGAAAAATCATAAAAATGATTCTTGAAGCAAGAAAAAGCAGCAAAGAACAAAGCTTGCAGAAGAAAAAAAAAAGAAAAAAAAAAGAAAGAAAAAGCAAGCAGAAAAAGCCAATAACCCTTAAAACCAAAAGGCAAGGGCAAATAAAAGGGATCCCAAGGCTTTGAGCATCAGTGGATAGGAGGGCCTAAAGGAATAAAATCCTGGTCTAAGCGGCTAAACCAAGCTGTCCCTAACCATGTGCTTGTGGCGTAAAGGTGTCAAGTGAAAACTTGAGACTGAGCGGTTAAAGTCAAGGTTCAAGCGAAACGAAGAGTGTGCTTAAGAACTCTGGACACCTCTAATTGGGGACTTTAGCAAAGCTGAGTCACAATCTGAAAAGGTTCACCCAGTTATGTGTCTGTGGCATTTATGTATCCGGTGGTAATACTGGAAAACAAAGTGCTTAGGGCCACGGCCAAGACTCATAAAGAAGCTGTGTTCAAGAATCATCACACTGAACTAAGAGAATCAATAACACTATCTGAATTCTGAGTTCCTATAGATGCCAATCACTCTGAGCTTCAATGGATAAAGTGAGATGCCAAAACTGTTCAGAAGCAAAAAGCTACTAGTCCCGCTCATCTAATTAGGATCTGAGCTTCAATCAAAAACTCTGAGATATTATTGCTCCTCAACCTATTAGTCTTCTATTTTATTTGTCTAGTTGCTTGAGGACAAGCAACAGTTTAAGTTTGGTGTTGTGATGAGCGGATATTTTATACGCTTTTTGGGGATAATTTCATATAGTTTAGAGTATGTTTTAATTAGTTTTTAGTCTATTTCTAGTAGTTTTTAGGAAAAATTCATATTTCTGGACTTTACTATGAGTTGTGTGTTTTTCTGTAATTTCAGGTATTTTTCTGGCTGAAATTGAAGGAGCTGAGCAAAAATCTGATTCAGGCTGAAAAAGGACTGCTAATGCTGTTGGATTCTGACCTCCCTGCCCTCAAATTGGATTTTCTGGAGCTACAGAACTTGAAATGGCATGCTTCCAATTTCATTGGAAAGTAGACATCCAGGGCTTTCCAGCAATATATAATAGTCCATACTTTGCACAAGGATAGACGACGTAAACTGGTGTTCAACGCCAGTTCTCTGCCCAATTCTGGCGTCCAGCGCCAGAAAAGGATAAAAAACTGGAGTTGAACGCCCAAACTAGCATAAAGACTGGCGTTCAACTCCACAAATGGCCTCTGCACGTGACTCACTCAAATCTCAACCCCAGCACACACCAAGTGGGCCCCAGAAGTGGACCTCTGCATCATCCATCATAGTCCACTCATATTTTGTAACCCTAGGCTACTAGTTTAGTATTTAAACAACTTTTAGAGACTTATTTTGTATCTCATGACATTTCAGATCTAAACTTTGTATTCTCTGACGGCATGAGTCTCTAAACCCCATTGTTGGGGGTGAGGAGCTCTGCTGTGTCTCGATGAATTAATGCAAGTATTTCTGTTTTCCATTCAAACACGCTTGTTTCTATCTAAGATGTTCATTCGCGATTAACTGTGATGAAGGTGATGATCTGTGACATTCATCACCTTCCTCAAACCATGAACGTGTGCCTGACAACCACCTCCGTTCTATATCCGATTGAATGAGTATCTCTTAGATTCTTTAGTCAGAATCTCCGTGGTATAAGCTAGAACTGATGGCAGCATTCATGAGAATCCAGAAAGTCTAAACCTTGTCTGTGGTATTCCGAGTAGGATTCAAGGATTGAATGACTGTGACGAGCTTCAAACTCCTGAAGGCTGGGCGTTAGTGACAGATGCAAAAGGATAGTAAATCCTATTCCAACCGGATCGAGAACCAACCGGTGATTAGCCGTGCTGTGACAGAGCACGTGAGCGTAGTTTTCACTGGAAGGATGGAAGGTAGCCATTGACAACGGTGATCCACCAACACACAGCTTGCCATAGGGGGACGTGCGTGCGTGAACAAGAAGACAGAGGAAAGCAGAGATTCAGAAGACAAAGCATCTCCAAAACTCCAACATATTCTCCATTACTGCACAACAAGTAACTTTTAATTTATGCTCTACTGGTTACTCACAATTCAACTGATAAACATAATTGACTTCCTGACTAAGATTTACAAGATAACCATAGATTGCTTCAAACCAACAATCTCCGTGGGATTCGACCCTTACTCACGTAAGGTATTACTTGGACGACCCAGTGCACTTGCTGGTTAGTGGTACGCATTGTGAAAAGTGTGATTCACAATTCGTGCACCAACTCTCCTATTATAAGGATGAGGATCTCCTTGCATTAGAGGCAAATTGAACGCCAATCTCACACTTTTCTGGCTAAAATCTAAGATTCTCCCTCGGACCATGGTGCTCCAATTCCTTGGATTTAGGTTCACACTAGTGTCATGGTTTTTAGTATCCTATGCATTAGCATAGAATTCTTGCACCATTAGAATCCCAACATCCTAAATGGGATTGGTTAGGACTTCCCAACCTCTTCTCCGGATCTCTCTTCGGATTTCCGGATACTCATTCTTCTTGAGCTTGAAAGGGACCTCAGGGATCACTGATGATTATACTTCTTGTGTGGTCTAGAATTCCACTAATGAATTCTCCTTGTAAAGTATAGTTTCTAAACCAAACAATAGTCCTTTCATACAAAAATTTGTTTGTCACAAGTACAAACCCCTAAATTTTATAAACCGAAGTATTTAAACCTTGGGTCGTTCTCCCTAGAAATTGCAATAAAGTGCCTTGTTATTGGTTATGGAGTATGTTTTGGGGTTTTTGAGATGATGGACAAGAAATATAAATGGAAAAGAAAATAAACTAACAAAAAGGTCTTGGCAAGGTTAGGTGGTCAAGGATCTCTATCCTAATCACTAACCACAACATGAGAATTGGCAAGGATCAACCCCATTAAGTCATCCTCTAACTAATAAAGGAAAGTCAAATGAGCTATGTCAACCCAAGTCCATAAGTCCTAGTTCTTCACCAATTCAATTAGTGAGATCTAGAGTTAATGGCTCCCAATCATCAATCACTTGGATATTAGTAACTCAAGAGTTCCTAAGTTACCTTCCCAAGCCAAGAGCACTAAAATTCTACTCTAAAATCCAACTAAGAATTTTATCAAACACTTAGAAGGCATAAAAGGAAAACATAGTAAAATAGCAAGGAAAGTAAATCTACACTACTCAATTGCAAGGAATTAAACAACAACAAATCAAATCAACAATAATGGAACATGAATCATAAATTGCATTAAGGAAAATGGAAGAACAAAAGTGCATCAACAACAAAGTAAGCAATTACAAGAATGAAATACAAAATTAGAGAGGAAGAGTAGAGGAACAAGAAATTGTAAAGGAAAAGTAAATCAAAGCATGAATTAAACCTAGATCTAAGAAATTCTAATCCTAATTCTAGAGAGAAGAGGGAGCTTCTCTCTCTAGAAACTACTCTACATGATGTTAACACTTCAAACAATTGCTCCCCCTTTGCCCAAGCTTGAATTCTGCATGAAATAGCATTAGAAATGAGTTGGGTTGGGCCCAAAGTGCTTTAGAAATCGCTGGGGCGATTTTACTTTAGTGGGCCACGAGCAGCATCGGCCCGCACGCGTACATGGCGCATGCGCGCCCCTGAACGCGAAGTAACATATGACAAATTTTATATCATTTCGAAGCCCCAGATGTTAGCTTTTCAACGCAACTAGAACTGCCTCATTTGGACCTTTGTAGCTCAAGTTATGGTCGATTGAGTGCGAAGAGGTCGGACTTGACAGCTTTACGGTTCCTTCATTTCTTCATGAGTTCTCCCACTTTGCATTCTTTTTCTTCTCACTTCTTCCATCCAATACTTGTCCTATGAACCTGAAATCACTCAACAAATACATCAAGGCATCGAATGGAATTAAAGTGAATTGAATTTAGCTATTTTAAGGCCTAAAAAGCATATTTTCACATTTAAGCACAAATCAAGGGAGAATTGCAAAATCATGCCATTTCATTGAATAAATGTGGGAAAAGGTGATAAAATCTCCAAATTAAGCACAAGATAAACCACAAAATTGGGGTTTATCAATCACTTTCTTCTCCGCCACTACTTCATAGAAGTGGACTTGGTGGGCTTTGGTGATGAATCTCTCCATCTCCCAAGATTCAGAGAGAGTGACTACTGCCTTTTCTTTCCTCTTTCTAGAGGGTTCTCCAACCTTGGGTGCCATGAATGATAATGGAAAGAAAAAAAGATATGCTTTTCCAACACCAAACTTAAAACTTTGCTCGTTCTCGAGCAAAAACAAAGTAAAGAGAAGAATGGAGTAGAAAAAGAAGCAAATAGAAGGAGATAAAGGGAGAGAGAGGGCTCGACCTTGTGGGTTTATGAGTGTATGAGTGGTGTGTGTATGAAGGGTTATGAAGAGGGGTATTTATAGTAGTGGGGATAGGTAGGGTTCGGCCATGGGTTGGGTTTTGGGTGGGAAATTTGATTTTGAAGTGAGTGGGGGTTGGTGGGAGTTATGATGATTTGGGGAAATGAAATGGATATGATTGGGCTAGGGTTTATAGGGAAATGTGAAAGTAAGTGGGGTAGGTGAAAGATGCTGTAGGATCCACTGGTCCTGAGAGGCTAGGGAATCCAGATTCCCTGGTTCTCTGCATTGGCGTTTGAATGCCCAGGGGCTGCTCCCTAGCTGGTGTTCAATGCAAACGATGCTGCCTATGAGGGGCGTTGAACGCCCAGCAGGGATACCCTGGCTGGCGTTCAACTTTAACACTCCATCTAGAGTGTTCTGTTTTCACTGCTGTAAATTCTGTCTTTGTTTTGACTTCTGCATATGGTCATGACCCTAAAAGAAAAACAAAACAAAATAAAAGGAAATAAATAATTAATTATGGTTGGGTTGCCTCCCAACAAGCGCTTCTTTAACGTTACTAGCTTGACGGTTAGCTCCTTACAGAGGTGAGTATGGGCTCTGATTTTCGCCCCTTACAGTGAACTTTCTTTCTATTCTCTCATGAATGAGCTCCACATGCTGTAGAGATAGGATACGACTCACTGTATGTGGTAAGGCTGGCTTCTTGGTGAAGACAACTCTCATGCCAGGTGAGAGGCCTTCAGTTGGGACATTCTTGTCCCTCCAGCGTTTAGGTACTTTCTTCTTAGTACCTTTGTGCTTAGAGCTTATTGATGGCTGCCCAACACCAAACTTAGAATTGATGTCTGGGGGCTCTGTAAAGCTCTGCACAGAAAGAGAGTGTTGGAACACTAGGTGTTGCACAGTTATCTCTCTTTTAGAGGGAGAATTGGGATGAGGCATCTTGAATAAGATGTGGTTCTCTCCTAATTGTAGAGTTAGTTCTCCCTTAGTCACATCAATGATAGCACTAGTAGTGGCTAGAAAAGGTTTTCCAAGGATGACAGAGTCATCTTCATCCTCTCCAATGTCCAAGATAATAAAGTTTGCAGGGATGTAGTGGTTTTCAACCTTTACCAAGACATCCTCTACTAAGCCATATGGCTTCTTCATGGTCTTGTTTGCCATCTCTAATGAGATGTGTGCAGCTTCTACCTCAAGAATTCCTAGCTTCTCCATTATAGAGAGTGGCATGAGGTTGATGCTCGACCCTAGGTCACACAGAGCCTTGTCAAAGGTCATGGTGCCTATGGTGCAAGAAATCAGAAAGTGTCCAGGATCTGAAAGCTTCTGAGGTAGCCTCTACTTGCTTTGGTAAGTAGTGGAGGTTCTTCCTCTAGTGGCTTTGTACCAAATAACTTGGCATTCAGCTTCATTAGAGCTCCTAGGTACCGAGCAACTTGCTCTTCCCTAGTGTCCTTATCCTCATCAGAGGATGAGTATTCATCAGAACTCATGCACTATAGGAGTGCATACAAAGGAACCCCAATGGTCTTTATGGTTTCATTTGGTTCTGGGATAGAGGGTTCTTGAGTGGGACTTAAGCACTCAAAGGGTGTGCTTTTACTGGCGTTCAACGCCAGCTCTAATAGCTCTTTGGGTATTGAACACCCTTGCTGTCCACCCTTACTGGCGTTAAACGCCAGTCTCTCTATGATTTTGGACGTTGAACGCCCAGCAGGGATGTCCTTGCTGGCATTCAACGCTAGTTTCCCAGGGTGTGTGGGAGTTGAACGCCCAGTGAGGGGTTCCTCACTAGCGTTTATCGCCAAAATGGATACATGTTTGGGCGTTGAATGCCTAGTGAGGGGTTCTTCACTGGCATTCAGCACCAGAAAGCCTGTCTGTTTGGGCATTGAACGCCTAGCCAGTGCTCCCTGGCTAGCATTCAATGCTAGCTCTGCTGCCAGGATGGGCGTTGAACGCCCAGTAAGGGGTTCCTCATTGGCGTTCAGTGCCAGGCTTGCTGCCAGATTAGGCGTTGAACGCCCAGTGAAGCCTTCTTCACTGGCGTTCAATAACTGATGACGGGAAATTACATCCGCACATCTACCAGCAAGTGTACCGGGTCGCCTCAAGTAGTAAAACTCATAAAAGTGAGGTCGATCCCATAGGGATTGATGGATCAAGCAACTTTAGTTGGGTGATGAGTCTAGTCAAGCTAATATTGAAAGGAGTTTGGTGAAATTTAACGAACAGAATGTAAATTGCAAGAAAGTAAAACAACAAAATGTAGAGTACTAGGAATTTAAATGCTGGAAAGTACAGGATAGAAACTTAAATGGCACAAAATATAAAGTGCTAGAAAATTAAATGCTAGAAGATAAAGGATAGAAACTTAAATGACAAGAATTGTAAATGAAATGAATCTTAAATTACAAGAAAGTAAAGGCACAAATGTAAATGGCAATAGAAAGTAAATTCCATGAAAAGTAAAGGGGTCTTGGGTGCTGGGAATCAAGAAAGCAGTAAATCAAAGCAATTAAAGGAAATTCAAGGCAATCAAAATGAAGAATATCAAAGAGAAAGATTCATTAGGGATTGGAGATATCATAATCCATCATGAAGCAATGGGTCTCAACTTCAATCTCAATCATATGAAGTAGATCTATGGCGGATTGTAATTGATTGAATCCTAATTTCTTGGCAACCCAATCTCTCTAAACACAATCAATTTGCCAATTCCTTGATCTAATTGTCATGAGAAGAGGTTAAGTACATTCTCTTATCCATAAGCCACACAAATTCTCAAGACCTCAATTCCTCCCGAATAGTGTTGATCAAGAGAATTGTGAGGGATAGAGCTTCAATTCTAACTCCTATGATTCCCCTTTCGAGGCTCACATAGGAATTCAATAAACCCAAACCCCTTTCCCGAGTGAGTGGATCACAATAAGCATAGAAGATGTCCCTTAGCTACAACAAGCGGATTGAGAAGAAGAAAAATTTCATTAAATCATGTGAATTACAATAGAGCTCCTCCACCTAATGATGTGGGGTTTATTTCATCATTGCTCAGCAAAACAAAAAGGAAAAGAAAAGTACATGAAAGTAAAAGAAAGTACAAAGAAAATGATTCAGGGTTTCCCAATTAGGGTCCCTGCTTCCTAGCCTCACTTTTAACTTCAGAATCTATCCTATTTATACACTTTCCAGATCAATCTTCAAGTGTTTGGATGTGGTCTTTGGCCTTAGTTGAAGCAAGTTAGGAGTGACTCTTTGTGACGTTGACATAGGCATTAGCTCACTAACGTTCATACTTGCATGGGTGCCATTTTGAATGAAAGTTGGTGCTAGCGTTGGTGACCAACATTTGTGCACTAATGGTGGCACAAACGTTGCATGCATAAGCCACTTTGGGCGTTGCCACTGGCGTTGGTGCCCAACGTTGGTCCACCAACACTTGTCCGGTCACGCGTGCGCGTCGCCCATGCTTACGCGTGAAAGCTGTTGTTTTTGCCATATCACGCGTGTGCGTCGCCCATGCGTGCGCGAGACTTGTTAGTTTTCCACCTTCATGCGTACGCGTCATTCACGCGTATGCGTCGCAGCCAATTTTTCCAGCTCCAACTTGAGAATTTATCGAAGACGTTGGTGTGCCAACTTTAGGTAACGTTAGTTGGCACACCAACGTTGGCACCCCCTTGCTAGCAATGTTGTTGGCAACGTTGGTGAGCCAACTTTGGGCCACCAACGTTGCTTGTCATGCTTGGAATGTTGGTGAGCCAACTTTAGCCACCAACGTTGCTCCCCTTTCCTTGTCAATGTTTGTTAGCAACGTTGGTGAGCCAAATTTGGCCACTAACATTGCTTCCTTTCTTCTTTGGCAATGTTCATAGGCAATGTTTGTGAGCCAACTTAGGCCACCAATGTTGCTTGCCTTCCTCTTGACACAATTCATAGGCAACATTGGTGAGCCAACTTGGGTGACCAACGTTGCGTGCTCCTTCCTTGACAACGTTTATAGCAATGTTGGTGAGCCAACTTTAGCCACCAACGTTGCCTTCTCTGCTTCTTCTTTGCCCTTCTCTTGCTTCTCCTTACCTATCATTAGTCAAACAAATGCATTAAAGCCTTGCCATAATCTCAAGATAATGCATCATTCATTGCATTAGATAATCTTTTCATAAATCTCATGAAAATGCACATAATTAACAACTTTTGATTGAATCAAGGCATGCATACATTTCTCATCCAAATGCTTACTTATTGCCTAAGAAAGTGCATGAAACCAAGTCAAAACAAGTGAAAAAGGCTTGTGAAACTAAATTAAAATGCCTAGGCATCACAACACCAAACTTAAATCTTGCTTATTCCCATTAAAGTAGTAAAACATAAGAAGAATGAATGAAAATAAAGAGAGAAATAGGTCCTTATTGGAAGATAGTTGATTTGGTTCATGGGGTTTCATGCATGATGTCTATGAAGCTCAACACCTATTCATTCCCAAGTTACAACATCCTCTTAAGCACTAACTCTGTTGCTTCTATGAACCCTTTTTATTTTTTGATCCTTAGTGTTAACTTATTGCTTTTCTTTTTCTTTATTGAAGCTTAGTGTTTTGTGTTGAGACAACTCTTTATGGTAAGCTTTCAGTCAACACTCCTGACCCAGTTGGCTCAAGGTGTTGGGTGTTGAAGCACCCCCTCAGACTTACTAACTCAAGCCTCTCCTAAACATATACACACCACAGGCATTTAGCTTACAATTCAACCTAGAGACATTGATGCCCAATACCTCTTTGGGTCACTAAATGCTTTGTAGTTAGGTTGCTCTTGATAGTGGACTTTTGGTTGATAATTGAAGAGAGAACTTTTGCGTGGTCTAGAAATTCGCAGATAAATCCTCGTTGCAGGTATAGCTTCTAAACCAACAAAAGTCCTTTCTTACAAATGTTTTGGTTGTCACAAGTAACAAACCCCTTTAAAATTGATAACCGAAGTATTTAAACCTCGGGTCGTTTTCTCAAGGAATTGCAGGGAGGTGTTCTTATTATTGGTTATGAGTCTTGTAAATTGGGGGTTTTGAAAGTAAGAAAGCAGTATGACATGTAAAATAAATAAATAACTATAAAATAAAACTCTTGGCAATGTATAAGAACTGGAAGTCCTATCCTAGTTATCCTTATCAATTGTGATGAGAATTAGATTTTTCTCCCACTTTGTTAACCTCTAACTATGAAGGTAAGTTAAGTGGATGAATTAATTTTGATTCCTCAGGTCCTAGTCTTTCCTTGGGAAAGGCTAGAGTTATTGGAACTCGAATTAATTCTTGAAGAATTCTAATTTTCAATCAACAATGAGTTTGATAACTCAAGCATCACCAATTACTTAACCAAAGTCAAAAGGAAGAAAATATCTAAATTAAATTAACAGCATCCATATAAATAAAGCAAAGCAAAATTAAATCTGAAAATACCTCAAATTGCATTAATAAAGGAAATTAAATCTAACATGGATATTCATAAATTAAATTGGGAAAATAAATAAAAGAAAAATTGAACCTGATAAAAAAAAAACAATCCTGAAAGCAAAGAAATCCTAAATCTTAATCCTAAGAGAGAGGAGAGAACCTCTCTCTCTAAAAACTACATCTAAAACTAAAAATTATGAATTATGGGCTGGTGATTATGAATGAATGGATTCCCCCACTTTATAGCCTCTAATCTGTGTTTTCTGGGCCGAAAACTGGGTCGAAAACAGCCCAGAAATCGCTGGAGAAGAAATTTGTCACGCTGATTTTCGTCACTGCGACGTGTCTGCGTGGAGCACGCGTTTGCGTCACTTGGTGTTAGGGCAACTATGGTATATTATATATCAAATCGAAGCCCCGGACGTTAGCTTTCTAACGCAACTAGAACTGCATCGTTTGGACCTCTGTAGCTAAAGTTATATCCGTTTGAGTGCGAAGAGGTCAGGCTGGACAACTTAGCAATTTCTCCAACTTCTTGTATTCCTTCCACTTTTGCATGCTTCCTTTCCATCCTCTGAGCCATTCCTGCCCTGTAATCTCTGAAATCACTTAACACACATATCAAGGCATCTAATGGTAATAAGAGAGGATTAAATATAGGGAACTTAAGGCCAAAGAAGCATGTTTTCAATCAAAGCACATAATTAGGAAGGCAAATGTAAAACCATGCAAATAGTATGAATAAGTGGGTAAAGAGTTGATAAAAACCACTCAATTGAGCACAAGATAAACCATAAAATAGTGGTTTATCAACCTCCCCACACTTAAATATTAGCATGTCCTCATGCTAAGCTCAAGAGAAGCTATAAAGGAGTGAAGAGGAATGATAGAATGTATGAAATGCAACCTATCTGTATGAATGCAACTATATGCAAAATGTTTCTACCTACTTGGTTAAAAGTAAATATGCTCTTCAAGACAAATACAAATCAGATTTCACTATTTCAAATCATACAATAAAAAGTAAATAAACTTGTAAGAAGATAGCTCATTAAAGCAGGGAAGATAGAATTAAGCACTGAATCCTTACTGGTAGTGTATATCACTCTAACTCTCAAGTGTCTAGGGTTAATCACTCTACTATTCTCTAGTCATGCTTTCTAAACTTTGTTCTTCATCTAACCAATCAACAAAAATTTAATATACCAATGCAAACATCATGAGGTCTTTTCAAGGTTGTAATGGGGCTAAGGTAAGGGTGAGGGTATATATATATATATATATGGCTAAGTGAGCTATAAATTGAATCTTTAATTAACCTGAACTTTCACCTAACATACATATACTCTATATAATTCTAATTCATGCCTAGCTACCCAAAATTCTCACTTTTGCATCACATACTCATGTATCAACTTTTCTTTTTAATTTATCACATGTGCATTGATCTTTTATTATTAAGCTTAGCATTGGGGTAATTTTGTCCCCTTATTTATTTACTTATTTATTGAATATTTTTTTTTTGGATTTTTTTTTCTAAATTTTTTTTGAACATGAAAATAAACATAGCTTATCAATGCACATGGATTTTTAATTTTTTTTATAGTTTCACATGAGTAGGTACCCAAATTCCTAATATTTTATCAAAGTAAAAACATAACACATTCCCTTATTCACCCATGTTCCCACAGTTTCCCCACACTTAATTGTTACACAATCCCTATCTTAAGCTAACCAAAGATTCAATTAGGATATTTAATTATTTTTCTACTTAAGGCTAGTGATGTGGTTATAGAACAGAATTAATGGAGATAAAAGGCTCAAGGTGGCTAACAAGGGTGATGTAAAAGGTAGGCTTATTTGGGATAAGTGAGCTAATAACAAGTAATGGCATTAATCATATGCAAGCATGTAAATACACTAAATAATAGACATATAGAATGAAACAAAGCAAAGATTGCAATTATAGAGAAGAAAACACACAAGAATAAAAATTTATGGTTAAATAATGTAACCATGTAAATAAGCTCAAAATCTCATAGGTTGTGTGTTCTTTGGCTCAAAAACCATGTTCCAAATACAACTTCAAACAAGTTTTAATAGAAAAGTTTTTTTTATTTAAATTAGTGAAATACTATAAAAATTTCTTGAAAAAGAAAATATTACTTCAACCAAGTAGTGACTAAATGCATAAAATCAAACAAACATGCAATCAAATATGCAAATGCAGCAATTAACAAAGAAGATAAAATATTGGTGTTGAGAAGAAAATAACTAACCTATGGAGATCGGTATCAACCTCCCCACACTTAAAGATTGCACCGTCCTCGGTGCATGCTAAGACGTGCAAGTGGACGGGTTGCTCCAAGTGATGCTTTTCTTCAAGGATTGTGCAGATGGATTTGTTTGTCTCCCTTTTTAGAAGTTTCTTCCTTTTTCTGTCTTCGGTGGCCAGCCTGAAAGAAGAGAAAAAGAAGAACAGTAACCCAGAAATAAAGATAAAATAAAATATGGTTGGGTTAATGCCAAATAATGAGGGTCTTAATTACATGGTAGCTGCAACATGCAAGTGAGAAAACAGTAGAAGTACATGGCAAATCAAAAGTGCAAAAATTTGCAACAATAGGGAAGAGAGTGTGGGTAAGGAGAGATAATATAAATTCATGTCAATGTAAAAATAATACAGGTATAAAAGATTGGCATTGATTTAAATAATATTACCTAACCAGAATAAAACAAGTCACTAAGCTCCCAAAATAATTCAAGAGAAGATGCAACAGTTAAATAAGAAAATTTTAACACCAAAGGAAAAATAATTAATTTAAAAATATGCACAAAATTAAGATGCAATGAATGAAATATGCAATTAAGTAAAATAAAAGGAAAAATAAGAAGAATGAAAAGGGAAAGAAAGGAAGAAGAAGTAAGTAAGAAAAGGGGGGAGGAAAAATTAGGATTGGGGAAGAAAAGATAAGATTTTTGGCGCTGATTTGGATAAGTTGTGCGGCGCAGGCGACGCGGACGCGTGGGTCATGCGATCGCGTGACCTGATTTGTGCGATTGGCGCGAGTGCAGCCTCATGTTCGCGCAACTCTCTCTTCGAAACTCTTTTTTGCCAAATTTTTGGGTGACGCCGTCGCGTGGTTGACGCGATCGCGTGGATGGCCTTTCTTTTAAAAATGACGCGGACGCGTGGAGCACGCATTCGCGTGGTAGGGCTTGTGCTTCTAGCATGGTTCCAGCCTCATTCCGGCCCAACTTACTGCCTTACACCCTTTTACGTCAATTTCACAGAGCCACGCATTTGCGTGGGTGACGCGGACGCGTGGGAGGTATTTTTCCAAACGACGCGGACGCGTCAGCGATGCAGTCGCGTGGGTCAATTTGTGCCATAGGCATGCCTCTAGCCACGCTCTCGCGTGACTCTTTGTCCAATTCTCTTTTCTTCAAAACGCACTCGTGACGCGGACGCGTCAGCGACGCTGCCACGTCGCGTGCGTGCTTTTCTCTCTTTTTTTTAATGCAGTATATAGAATGCAATGCTAATATGAATGTTATGCAAAACTCCAGGTTCAATACAGTAAAATAAAATAAAACTTGAAAACAAATAAAACAAAAAAAATGAAAAAGGAACCATCATACCATGGTGGGTTGTCTCCCACCTAGCACTTTTAGTTAAAGTCCTTAAGTTGGACATTTGGTTGAACTTCCTGTTATGGTGGCTTGTGCTTGAATTCATCCAGAAATCTCCACCAATGTTTGTCATTCCAATGGCCTCCGGGATCTCAAAGTAGGCACGTAAAGCCCTTGAGCAGTTTTAAACAGGTTCTCATGCTTCCAGTATGCTGAATGTCAGAACAGACTCCAGGATCCCAAACTTTGCTTTTACACCCGTCTTTGTGTTGATCATCATGATTCCATTTGGGTAGCAAGCAATCTGAATTCTCACTAAAGCGGCCAAACAACTTCCTAGACCCATTCAGTTGAGCCTTACACCAACCTTTGCTTTTAAACTTTGAGCTTTCAACCATAATGAACCTTGCAGGACAATTTTTACCACTGACCATCTTCCTCTTACTCTTAATGCCACAAAGAGCTCTAAGTTAACCATCCGTCTCCAATAGCCCATATTCAAGTGGAATAAGAAAGCTAAGGGATATGAATTTTACCCACTTGAATGTTGTGAAGGATGATGGCAACTTAGGGGGAGGTATTTCTAACGAATTTGCAGGCTCCACTCCCTTGTGCTCTTCTCTGACAACTTCCACCTCTTTGCAAGTTTCTTCAATATTAACCTCTTCTTCTTGGTAGCTTTCTTCCAATTTGATCTCTTCTTCATTGCTCACCAAGGGCATGGGAGGCTGTGCTTCTTCTTCGTTAATCTCCATTTCTTGACCAACCTCTTCCAAGTCTTCAACTATGATATGCCTTGGAGGTTGTACACCCTCCTCAACATCAAATGCAACCGTCTTGGAAGGAGGTTCTATGTCTTGACTTTCCCATGGAGGTTCAGCATCTCCTAAGTCTTCAACCAATTTTTCTTCTTTGATAATTACAGCTTCTTCCACTTTTTCGAGCACAAAAGTATATTCCTCATTGTCCATTGGAGTTTCTAGTGTCTCCTTTATGCTACGCTCTTTTATTGATTCTTCACATGTAGCCATGGGAGCACTTTGAGTGTCTGAGCGTTGGAAAGCTAATCGACTTATCGCTTGATTTAGTTGATATAGAGTTGCATGAAATTGATCCACTGTTTCCTTGAGACGATCCGTTGACTCTTGTTCCGCTTGGGTATCATAAGTAGGACCATAAGGCTCTTGGATCGATGGATATGGATATGGTGCATATGGAGGTGGTGGTTCTTAGGAGTAATTGGGTTGGAATTGGGGTGGTTCTATATATGGTTCATATGGTTCATAAGGTGGTTGGTACGGTGGATGAGGGTTAGGGTCATATGGAGGTGAATGGTGGAAAGGGGCTTGTGAGTATGGTGGTCCAAAGTCATGTTGAGGAAAGGGTTCATAGGCATATGGTGGTGGTTGTTGATAGTCCATTGGAGGTGGTTGTCGCCAATAGGGTTGATCAAATCCTTGTGGCTCCTCTCATCTTTGATTGTTCTAACCTTGATGCCTGTTCTCATTGTAATTTCTTCTTCCTGCAACATAATTGTAACCAGACTCATAGCGATGGGGTGAGAACTCATGATAGCAAATAAAAATTTAGAAACGAAAATAAAAACAAATTGAAATTAAAAGGTTATTGAAATTTAAATTTTGAAAATTTGAAATTTGAGTTTTAAATTTTGAATTTTTGAATTTAATGAGGAAAGAGAAAAACAATAAAATGATACCAAACTTAAAATTTGTAGATCAAAACGAAGAAAACAACTAAGAACAACTTGAAGGTCAAGATGAACACGAAGAACAACTTGAAGATCAAGATGAACACCAAGAACACATTTTTTTGAAAAATTTTTAATAACTAAATAAAAACCAATAACCTCCTAATTTATGAAAAAGCAAAAATAAAAATAAATAAACAAGCAAAAAGCAAATATTTACAACAACCAATAATAAGGCACACGTTTGCAATTCCCCAGCAACAGCGCCATTTTGAAGAGAGAACTTTTGCGTGGTCTAGAAATTCGCAGATAAATCCTCATTGCAGGTATAGCTTCTAAACCAACAAAAGTCCTTTCTTACAAACATTTTGGTTGTCACAAGTAACAAGCCCCTTTAAAATTAATAACCGAAGTATTTAAACCTCAGGTCGTCTTCTCAAGGAATTGCAGGGAGGTGTTCTTATTATTGGTTATGAGTCTTGTAAATTGGGGGTTTTGAAAGTAAGAAAGCAGTATGACATGTAAAATAAATAAATAACTATAAAATAATACTCTTGGCAAGGTATAAGAACTGGAAGTCCTATCCTAGTTATCCTTATCAATTGTGATGAGAATTGGATTTTTCTCCCACTTTGTTAACCTCTAACTATGAAGGTAAGTTAAGTGGATGAATTAATTTTGATTCCTCAGGTCCTAGTCTTTCCTTGGGAAAGGCTAGAGTTATTGGAACTCGAATTAATTCTTGAAGAATTCTAATTTTCAATCAACAATGAGTTTGATAACTCAAGTGTCACCAATTACTTAACCAAAGTCAAAAGGAAGAAAATATCTAAATAAAATTAACAGCATCCATATAAATAAAGCAAAGCAAAATTAAATCTGAAAATACCTCAAATTGCATTAATAAAGGAAATTAAATCTAACATGGATATTCATAAATTAAATTAGGAAAATAAATAAAAGGAAAATTGAACCTGATAAAAAGAAACAATCCTGAAAGCAAAGAAATCCTAAATCCTAATCCTAAGAGAGAGGAGAGAATCTCTCTCTCTAAAAACTACATCTAAAACTAAAAATTATGAATTATGGGCTGGTGATTATGAATGAATGGATTCCCCCACTTTATAGCCTCTAATCTGTGTTTTCTGGGCCGAAAACTGGGTCGAAAACAGCCCAAAAATCGCTGGAGAAGAAATCTGCCACGCTGATTTTCGTCACTGCGACACGTCCGCGTGGAACGCGCGTTTGCGTCATCTAGCGTTAGAGCAAATATGGCATATTATATATCAAATCGAAGCCCCGGACGTTAGCTTTCCAACAAAATTGAAACCGCGTCGTTTGGATTTCTGTAGCTAAAGTCATAGCCGTTTGAGTGCGAAGAGGTCAGGCTGGACAGCTTAGCAATTTCTCCAACTTCTTGTATTCTTTCCACTTTTGCATGCTTCCTTTCCATCCTCTAAGCCATTCCTGCCCTGTCATCTCTGAAATTACTTAACACACATATCAAGGCATCTAATGATAATAAGAGAGGATTAAACATAGGGAACTTAAGGCCAAAGAAGCATGTTTTCAATCAAAGCACATAATTAGGAAGACAAATGTAAAACCATGCAAATAGTATGAATAAGTGGGTAAAGAGTTGATAAAAACAACTCAATTGAGAACAAGATAAACCATAAAATAGTGATTTATCAATAATCCCGGGTTAGTTAACCCAAGTTACCAAGTGTTAAGACACTCCTTAGAACCTACTTATCCAAGCAGATCTTAGTACAAAAACACCATAGGCATGTATCTTAAGGGTCAAGCTATTGGTGCCTAGCTTGTTCCTTGTTTCTTTCTTTTTATTGCCAATGTTGGTGCTGCCCGTTAGTGGCCTAACTTTGCTACCAACGTTGGCTTTTCTTTGGTTCTTTCTTTTTCTTTCTTTCTTCCAAGGATCTTTATTCATAAAGGTCTCATATAAAGCAACTAAATTCATACTTAAGGGAGCATTCTATACCTTCCAACTTTATTACTAAACTTACTAGGTTTTCAAGCATTTACCACCACATAACCTTATTCTATCTCCTACCAAAATGGACTATTACTCTTTCTTGTTCCACAACATTTTCTTTTATTCAAGCATGGGAAACAAAATATACAACTTAAGCAAGATGGCATGTCATAAGCACTTAGACTAGCAAGCCAAAATGACAATAAAGGCAAACAAGTAGAATGTAAATGAATATGAAAACAGGGTACAATTACACTTCCACTTAAAATAGTTAAGTGACAATACAACATCTTGGTGTCTTTAATACACAACTATTTTATGATATATTTTGGACTGAATTGAGTGGGTTTGTGTCAACTAATCTCACACTTATTCATGTAAATTGCATGTTTTTCATCTCCTTCCTAATTATGTGTTATGATTGAAAACTTGCTTCCTAGGCCTTAAAATTGTTAATTTTTAACTCTCCTTTATTACCATTTGATGCCGTGATGTGTTTGTTAAGTGTTTTAAGGTTTACAGGGCATGAATGGCTTAAAGGATAAAGATGAAGCATGTTAAAGTGGAAGGAACACAAGAAACTAAGGAGTTGAGCAGTGAGGATCGACGCGCACGCATGGCTGACACGTGCGCATGAATTGGCGCATCTTACAGTGACGCGTACGCGTGACTGATGCGTACACGTGACCGACGCGTACGCGTTACATAGCGTCACGTGCTGCACTTATCAGAACTCACTGGGGGTGATTTCTGGGCTGATTCGGACCAAGTTTCAAGCCCAAAAATGATGACTAGAGGCAGGGGTGTAGCTGAGACTAAACAGATTTTCACTTTCACTTTAGCTTTAGTTTTAGTTTTTAATTTTTAGAGAGAAAAATACTACTTCTCCTAGGGTTCTTAGCATTCTTAGTTTTGCTTTGGATTGAATATTGAGAGAGCTGCTACTACCTTCCATTGAAGTCATCATCTCTATAGTTTGCTTTTTCCAATAACTCAACTACTCTTTTCCATTTAATTGCTTCGTGTTCATATTTAGATATTGTTATTTTTGAGTTCTATTAATGCATTGAAGTATTTTTATATTTAATTTTATTGCTTGTTTGAGTCGTTTTAATTATCGGTCGTGCCAATTTTAATTTATTTAATTTCTCAGAATTATCATGTCTTTTATTTATTCTTATTATATTTTATTAAAAATGGCATTCATGTTAATGGGGGTAGAACTCCCAACTTGGCTTAGGAGTTGATTAATTGAAAACCCTTGAGTTGTGATACTCAAGTGTAATATGTAATTGGAAATTGCTGGCTAACTCATTTTCACCAACTCTAGTCCTTCCCCCTGAAGTGACTAGGACTCGTGAGCTAACGTTAGTTGTGCCCACTTGACTTCCCTGCAACTGCAAGAGGATAACTAAGTGGAAGCAATAAACCTTTACTATTACACTTGGGAAAGACAACAAAGATAGAAATTCCAATTATCTCTCCTAACCAAGGTCTTTTATTTCAAATATATAACATCTCTTGTTACTGCTTATTGCTTTAATTTCTAGCCATTTATTTTTCCAATCTTCACTTCGAAAAAAATTACTCAGAAAAATCTTAACCAATAAATTGCACCTTGTGTCAACTCTTTGGGAAATGACCCAGGATTCTACTCCCAGTTATTATTCTTAATTGTGACACAAAATTAAATTGATAGTGGGAATTTCGTTGGTTAAGACTGTACTGACAACGCTGTTTTTATTAGAAATTCTCAACCAATATTTTTCCACCGATCAATTTTTGGCACCGTTATCGGGGAGTTGCATATGTGTGCTAAATTATTAGTTGGTGTAAATATTTTTATATTTATATAATTGCATTTTCTTTATTTTATTTTTATTTTTATTGGTGTGTTTTCTGTTTACTGGTAGTAGTTATTAATTATTTTTCTTAGTATATTTTTACCATGAGCTCTATGTTTCTTTCATTGAATGACATGTACATTACCAAATTCAAGCTTAGCTGCATTTGATCCTGAGATTGAAAAGACTATTTCACGTATTAGGCAAGCTCGGCGTCGGTTAGCCTCTGAGGGTGGTGAAATGGTTTCGCCCAATTCACCAGTCTTATCTGAAGTTGAGTCTGAAGCGTCATTTGAGGAAGAAACTAGTCACTCTTCTACTGATTCTATTGACGCCTCTTTTGTTGATTTAAGTATAGATACTATGGCAGAGCCTAGAAGGATTACTCTCAAGGAAGCAGGAGCTCCGAACTTTACACTGCAACCACATCAAGCGCATCATCCAAACCTAACTGCTGATTTTGAACTGAAGATCGCTTTGATCATTCTCCTGCCTAAGTTTTATGGCTTACCTGCTCAAGAGCCTATCAAGCACCTTAGATATTTTTAGACAGCTTGCTAAACTACTAGGCGGCATGGTACGGATGAGACTATCGTTTGGTTATATGCCTTCCCATTTTCTCTTGAGGGAAAGGCAAAGGAGTGGTTCTACACTCAACCGGAAGCTGTTGTTACAAATTGGGATCTGCTCAGAAGGGAATTCTTGGACAAATTCTTTTCAGCAGAGGTTACAGATAGATTGAGGAAGGAAATTTCCTGCATCATCCAAGACGAATCAGAGACTTTCTACGAGTATTGGCAATGCTTCAGGAATCTCTTTAACTCATGTCCCCATCACAAGATTAACCAGTTGGTGTTGATTAGCTATTTCTGCCAAGGCATGAAGCCTCAAGACAAGACCCTCTTAGATGCTGCAAGTATTGGCTCTCTGACGAAGTACAAGACAACGACATAAGCGTGGCAACTGATCACCGATCTAGCTGAGTCTACCCGAAATGCAAGGCAAAGGAATAATCATTCCAAAGCTGTTGTGGAAGTTTCTTCTAGTAGTGAGACCACCGCTCTCACCAAGACTCTGGGAGAGATGACCAATATACTGAAGCAGCTCCAGCTCAATCAACAACAACCTCAGCTTCCTCTACAACAACATTATCAACAGTTGGTCCCTTAGAGAGTGTGTGGAGTATGCACTTGCTATTCTCACTACACTGATGAATGTCCACAACTCCAAGAGGACAACACCTTGGCGGCTACTAATGCTTATTACAACCGTCCAAATCAAGGGTACTATCAATAAGGTGGTAATTATAATCAAGGTGATAAGTAATCAAGGTTGGCAAGACAATCCCAACTAAGAATGGAGAGACAATCCCAACCAAGGATGGAGAAAAAATTCCAACCAAGAATGGAGGGACAACTACAATCAAGGAGGCAGAGACAATGGTGGAAATCAACGATGGAACAACAACTATCAACAAAACTGGTATCAACAAAACCCTTTGTACCAACAGCAAAACCAAGGCCAAAGTTACCGAACACCTCACCAAAGGCAAGCCCAAGCATCTCAACACAACCAACCACAAGCCCCCCAAATTACCTACCCTCTTTCTTTCTCTAACCAAGATGAAACACTCCACTCTATTGTGCAAGGACAAAAAGAGCTTCAAAATTCACTTAACTCTAGCATCACTGGTCTTACCTCTACTATCCAAGGCCTTCTATCCCGCATGGAACCACCCTTTAACTCCAGCAATCAACCTTCAAGCTCTAGGACACTTCCCTCTCAACCTTTACCTAACCCCAAGGGTGGAAGTATTGCCATTACTTTGAGGTCTGGCACTACATTGCAAGAGAGGAGTGATGGTCGGGCTACCGTCGGTAAGGATTTTCACAAAATATTCGCGTTGCAAGTATAGCCCTCAACTGACAAATAATCCTCGAATCAAATTTTAAGGAATTAGTTGTCACAAGTTCAACCCCAATAAAAGTAACCAAAGTATTCAAACCTTGGGTCGTCTCACAAGGAATGGGCAAACATGTGCATCAACATTGGTTAGAATTTCGGGGTTGCAAATCATGAGCAAGAAATTAAACTAAGGGGTTTAATCAAGCAAGAAATCTTAAAGTGCAAGAAACTAATTCAAGTAACTAAAGTAAGATGTGAGCAAATCCAAACTAATAAGAGAACATCCAATATAATTCTATTCTAAAACTAAACAAGCAATTATAACTAAAAAAACAATTGGAATTTTTGGATTTTCAAATATGAATACTAAAAGCAACTCTTGGCTAGGCATGGGAATTGGGGTCACCATCCTTGTCTAATAACCATATGTCGACAATTATGAGGAACCAAACTCATTAAGTTTACTTCTATACTTGAAGTATATTAAATGGCTTGGTCAACATCAATCCATAAGGTCCAACCTAGCTACCAATTGACTTGGTAGTAGGTTAGTGTCAATGGTTATCAAATTAACCACTAAGGGTTCTCAAATCATCAAATCCATTAGACCCAATGACTCAAGTTTACCCAATTTCCTTAGCCTAGGCCAAGAGTAAGGAAAACTACTCCATAACTAAAGGAAACATTTCATCAAACACATGGTAAGCATTACTAAAAAACATATTCAAAATGCAAATAAATTGAAATTAAAAGGTACCCACTAACAATTATCAATGGAAAATCACTCAAACAACATAATTAATCATGAAAATCATCAATGTAACATTAACAATTCAAGATCCATAAGATTCATGAAATGGGTAGAAAATGAAAATTGACAAGAAAACATAAATCTAACACAAGATCTAAACAAAATTATACTAAGGAATTCAAGTTAAGCAATTAAAACTAGAAATCAACAAGATCCAATTCAGAATTCAACAAGGGAAGATCAAATCAAAACTAGATCTAGAGAGGAACACGGGTTTCTCTCTCTAGAAGAACAAAAACCAAAAACTAGCTAAAATTGTGCCTAAGTGTGTAACGAATGATCCTCCCCTTTTCCCTAGCATTCTTGGGTCTTTTCCATGCAAAACCAGCTTGAATTTGGGCTTGTTGAACCTCAGAAATCACCAGGCACGATTTTCTTTAATGAGGTCACGTGCAGCTTGTCACGCGTACGCGCCATGCACACGTGCGTGTCGATTGAGTTTCGCAATCCACGTGTGCGCGTCCAACATGCGTGCGCATCGATGGAGACTTCACTAAGCCACACGGATGCGCCAATCTTCATGCGCCATTTCCAACTTTCTGCACCCACGCGTGCGTGTCCATGCTGGAATTTCCAAAATTCAATTCTTCATGTTCCTTCCACTTGTGCATGCTTTCTTTCTCTCTTCTAGGCCATTCTTGCCCTATAACCTCTGAAATTACTCAACAAAAACATCACGGCATCGAATGGCAATAAAAGAGGATCAAAATATGGCAATTTTAAGGTAAAAGAAGCATGTTTTCCATCATGAAGCAATATTAGGAAGAGAACACAAAACGATGCAATTCTTGTGAATAAGTGTGGAAAATATTGACAAAATCCCTCAAATTCTACACAATATAAACCACAAAATTGGGATTTATCAAGGAGTCCTGAGGAGCCAAGCTCAAGAGAAGACATTCAAGTTGAAGATGTTGTTGAGGTAGAAGATGTTGAAGAAGAGGATGAGGTACATGATGTGGCTGAAGAAGAGGTTGCTCAACCAAGGAATGAAGTATCTAAGGAAGATGATGTTGTGAGAGAAGCCATTCCTATTCCTTTTCCACACCTTGCTAGGAGGACTAAGAAGCAAGTGGAGCTAGATCCCAAGATGGTGGAGATCTTCAAAAAGGTTGAGGTAACTATTCCCCTTTTTGATGCTATTCGCCAGGTTCCTAAGTATGCTAAGTTTCTAAAAGATTTGTTCATGAATAAGGATAAGATACATGATTTAGAAACTATTCTTTTGGGTAGCTCTATTTCTGCTTTGATGAGTGCTATATCGGAGAAATGTGCTGATCCCAATCCTTGTATGGTTACTTGTACTATAAGGGGTGTACAATTTGTTGACTGCATGTGTGATTTAGGTGTATGTGTTATTATTATGCCATTATCTGTATATGATGCTTTGAGGCTCCCACCCTTGAAAAGGTCGGCAGCACGTCTTGTTTTGGCAGATAAGAGCATAATCTCAGTGGTTGGCATTGTGAAAGATGTCTTGGTGAGCATTAAGGGGTTGATGATGATAAGTCATCTTAGGCTAGTTTCACAAGACTTTTTCATTTATTTTTACTTGGTTTTCATGTATTTCTTAGGCAATAAGTAAGTGATTGGATAAGAATTTCATGCTTGTCTTGATTGATTTAAACATTGTTAATTTTGTGCATTTTCATGAGATTTATGCTAGGTTTATTGTTTATTATGAATGATGCAAAATCTTGTGAAATTAGCAAAGCTTTGATGAATGTGTTTGGTTGATGATAGGTGAGGAAGAGCAAGGAAAGGGGGAACTGCAACATTCTGCAAGAATCTAGTGCCAACGTTGGAGGGAACATTACCTCCAACGTTTTTCAATACAGTTTGCGTTCTCGAAATTGGAAAAATTAGCTGCGATGCGCATGCGTGGCCAACGCATACGCGTGAGCATGGAAATTCTACAATCCACGCGTACGCGTGGGTGACGCGCATCCATGGAAAGGCCAACGTTGGAGGGAACGTTGGTGCGCCAACGTTGAGTCCAAAGCCCGCAATAAGAATTTCAAATCTGGAATTGGGAAAATTTGAGGTGACGAGTACGCGTCGATGACACGTACACGTGGAAGCGCATTTTGGCCTTACACGTGAACGCCTGAGCAACGCATACGCGTAAAAACCTGTTTGACGTGTAGGCGTGGGTGACGTGCACACATGACTGCGCGAACGTTGGTGCACCAACATTGAGTCAAACGTTGCTGGCAACGCCCAGACTTCATTTTTTCAAGTAACATTTGACCCAACGTTTTTACACAACGTGGTCACCAACGTTAAGGCTAATTTTATTCCAAAATGCACCATACAGAGTATGAATGTTAGTTGCCAAACGATCATCGTCAAAGAGTTACTCTTACTTGCTTCAATCAAGGCCAAGGCCCACATCTAAGTACTTAAAGATCCAATTGAAGATGAAAAAAAGAGTATAAATAGAAGAGTTTTTGAAGATTGAAATGCAGCGGTAGTAGGAGTAGGAGTAGAATAGAGGGCTCAAGCTGGAGGATTAGAGACTCCAAAGCTCTCTTGGAGGATTAGAGACTCCAGAGAGCTTAGTTTAGCATTTTTCTTTTGTACCCATTCTATATTCTGCACTTTCTTCTTAGTTTGTATTGAGCTTCAATTTCACCTATGCAATTTTAATTTCCTGCACTTCTACCTTTCTGCCAATTTTACATTTCCGTTCCTATTGAGCTTGATTTACTATCATGCAATTTAAATTTCCTACAAGTGTTCTTAGAGCGATGATCAACTAAACCCCAACCTCATTAGGGAGAGGAGCTCTATTGTAATTCATATGAATTGAATGCAATTCCTCTTCCTCTCAATTCATTTGTGTAGCTATAGGATAACTTCTGTTTTGATTGTGAACTACTCACTCCGGAAGGGGGTTTAATTCAATTGAATGCTTGTGTGAGCCTTGGAAGGGGAATCATGAGCATTAGAATTGAGGCTCTATCCTTTACAATTCTCTTGACCAACACTATTCGGGAGGAATTGAGGTCTTGAGAGTTTGTGTGGATTATGGATGAGAGAACATGCTTAACCTCTTCTCATGACAATTAGATCAAGGAATTGGAAACATTGATTGTGATTAGAGAGATTGGATTGCCAAGAAATTGGGATCCAATCAATTTCAATCTGCCATAGATCTACTTATATGATTGAGAAGGAAGTTGAGACCCATTTGATTCATTGTGGGTTATGATGTCTCCAATCCCTAATGAATTTTCCTTTCTATTACTTATCCTTGAGTTCACTTTAATTGCTTTGATCTACTACTTCCTTAAATTTTCCAGCACCCAATTCCCATTTACATTTTCTGCAATTTACTTTTCTTGCCACTTAAGTTTCTGCCAATTTATTTTCAGCAATTTATGTTTTCTGCAATTTACATTCTGTTAATCAAATTTCACTCAATTAATCAATATTAGCTTGACTAGACATATCACCTCACTAAAGTTTCTTGATCCATCAATCCCTGTGGGATCAACCTCACTCTAGTAAGTTTTACTACTTGATGCGACCCGGTACACTTGCCGGTTAGTTTGTGTAGAATTCAATTTTTTCGCCATCAAGTTTTTGGCGCCATTGCTGGGAATTGATTTAGATCGACAATGATCAAGTGGGTGATAAGTCTAGATTAAGCATTTTTCTTTGTTTCTGCCATTTAAAGTTTTCTTTTTAATTTTCTGTTTTCTCTTGATACTAAGGTGTTTGTGGTATTGCCTCACTAAGAAAATCTTCTCTGTGACATGAGGAATTTCAATTTTCATTGGTGATTGTATTTTACAAAATTTAAATGGAGTTCACCTCATCTTTTGATCAAGCCAATTTCATGGGGTATTACCCACCACCACAAAATGATTCATGTCATTATCCTAATGGTGGCTGGAATATCACTAAGAAATGACAGATTATGAGCAATCCATCCATTGGGGATATGTTCTAGGGCCACAAAATGATCAAGCAGATTACATGAGATATTGCCCACTACCACAAGATGATTTATGTCATTATCCTCATGGTGACTAGGAATATCAACAAGGAATGAGGGAGTATGAACAATCAAGTGAAATGAGCTACCACCCAGAGCCACAAAGTGACTCATATTGTTATGACACTTACACAAATTATGGCTGGGAAGGGAATTTCAATGCTTCATATTCTAATCATCCAGAGACATCATCACTTGATTGTGCTGTTAATACATTCATGCAAGATTGCTCCCCAGGGCCACAAAATGATCCATACTGTAATGAATTCAATAATTACTCAAGTTGTGATTGGGAGGATCAAAATCAAAGAGCATTCAATAATCCATACTCCACTTATCAAGAGCCATCATCACTTGAGTGTACTTTCAATTTATTTATGCAAAATTGTCCAACCTCACCTCCCAGTTTTTCATATGAAAACTCTTCATCACTTGACTATGCCTTAACACAAAATTCTTTCCAAAACTCACAACCCACACAAACTTCCCTGAATCAAAGACTCTCAAAACTTAAGTCCATGCTTGAAAGATATGAAGATGAGATGAAGAAATCTTGGAAAGAACAAGACACCTCTTTCAAAAACATGGAAGTGTTTTCAAAACCAGATGTTGAGTGCAAAAGAGGAATTAAAAAAGCAAGTAAAAGAAGTTCTGATAACAAGTGAAAGTTCAACGAAGAAGGAGGATGTGGAGGCATTTGAGCCTATAATTCTATATCCATAGAGGCCACTTGAGGTGACAGAGGAACATGAAGACTCACTCCCAAATGACTTAATGGAAGATCATACAGAAGAAAGGGAGGAAGACAATCAAGGAAGTCCACACTCAATTGAAGCAGAGAGCTACATAGAGGAACGGTTCATTGAACCATCAATTTAAGAGGCTTTTAATGAAGAGGACACTCCAACAAACACACAACACTCAAATCTTGATATCCAAGAAGTGAAGGCAACCAACAAGAACACTGAAAAGATGATTGCGACCAAGCTACAATTGACCATACCCATGAAGAAAAGAAGGTCAACCACAAGCAATCCAACCCCTGATCCAACAAGCAAGTTTAGTCAAGCAAATAACAAAAGGAAGCTTGTTGGGAAGAGGCCAAGACAGGGGATACTGACTTGCTCTTCTTTCCCCCTGAGGTCATTCCTCTTAACAAACTGGAAGAAGAGGAAGAAAGTTATGAACAGCATGTTAAGCTAGTGACATTAAAAAAGCGCTTGTTAGGAGGTAACCCAACCAGAGGTAACTCTCTTTTCCTTTACTATTTTAATAAGAAAGTTCAGTAGATTTCTCTGTATTGCAAGGAGCTAAGTGATGGGTGGAAATCAGATTCCACACCTAAACTCACCGGCAAGTGTACCGGGTCGCATCAAGTAGTAATTACTCACATGAGTGAGGTCGATCCCACAGGGATTGATAGATTGAGCAATTTTAGTTAGGTGATGAATTATTTAAGCAAATAGTTGATGATTTGAGTGAAACTTGAATAACAGAAGCTAAATTGCATGAAAATAAAAGGGGGAGGGGAAATTGACAGAAAAGTAAAGTACAGAAGAGTAAATTGCATGAAACTTAAAGTGCAAGAAAACTAAATGACTGAATCTAAATTGCTGAGAAATGTAAATAGCTGAAGCTTAGAGTGCAAGAAACGTAAATTGCTTGAATAGTAAAGGGATGTGGGAGCTGGGATTTAGAATTCAACAAGAGAATGTAAACAGAGATTAAATAGAGAAGTAGAAGATGAACTAAGTTGTTGAAGATCTAAACAGAAAAGTAGAATTGCTTGAAGAACAAAACAGAAAGTAAATTTAGCTCAATTACAAAATCTAAAAGAGAAATTGAAGATCCAAGAGGAGCAATGAGATTAGAACAAGGATCTATATCTCAATTTCACCCTTGATCAAATAGAAAATAAAATGCAGAAGAAATGTAAAAGAAACAGCAATTAAAACTCAGATCCAATTCTTAGAACAATTGGGAAGAGAGGTAAAAGATGATTCTCAAACTTAGAATCAATGAAGCTCTTCAATCTCAATTCAAATTCCAAGAACAGATAGCAAGAGTTGCAGAAGAAATGAAAATGAAGGCAGAAAGCTAAAATCCAATTCCAAATCCTTAGAATTATGCAGAAGAAAACAAGTATGAATTACAGATCAAGGATTGAAACAGAATTCCTTCAACCTCAACCCAAAATTCAAAAACAGAAAAGAGAAATTGCCAAAGTAAGAACAATGAGGAAGAGAACTCCGCTCTCAATCCCAATTCCCAAATTCAAAATCAAAGCTAAAGTGAAAACTAAAATTTAGCTAAAAGGTAAAACAAAAAAATGAAAGAAGGTCCTCTCTAAATCAAACTAAGTCCTATTTATACACTTTCTCATTTTTATTTTAGAATTTGGAATGGGCTTTTTACGTTGGTGAAGAAATGGATCCCAAATTGGCTTTTGATTTAAAATTGGATCATGGGACATCTCCCAGGGGAGCGCTCAGTGAAGTAACCAAACATAGCGCTCCCTTTGCTTTGTGCCTTGGCTCATTTGATGCGTGACAAGCATTCAACATAGTGCTCAGTGAACTAATTTCACTTAGCGCTACAAGCCTTGGGTGGGGCTCCCCCTTCGAACCATGGTGGCTTCAATTTGAACCAATTTCCTCAACAAAGTGGCACTCAGGGGCGGGTAATTACCACCCGAACTCCCGGGTACCCACCCCACCCCTACCCGCTCGCGGGTTCTTGGGAGGGGCGGGGCGGGGTCGGGTTTAGGTAATACCCGCCCCGCTATATATATAATATATATAATTTTAATATATAATATGTATAATATATGTAAAATAATTAGTAAATGATTAATAATATTGTATTATATTTAAATTTTTACTTTAATTTATATTATGTATGTGATGATAGTTATATAAATTTTGAAATTTAATTTTATTTATTGATCGGAGCGGGTAGGGGCGGGGCGGGTACCCGTAGGGGCGGGTTAGGGTTCAACATTTTACTACCCGTGGTTAGAAGTGGGGCGGGTTTTATGTGGGTTGTTATACGACGGGGCGGGGTCGGGTAGAGCAAAAACCCGCCCCTACCCGCCCCGTTGCCACCCCTACCGCTCAGTTAAGTAAGTTAACTTAGCGCTTCAAGCTTGTACAAGGTCCCTTCTTCGAGCCTTGCTCCTCCCATTTTGTGCCAATTTCATTACACACTAGCGCTCAGTGAAGGAACTTCACGTAGCACCCTTTGTGCTTGTATAAGGTCTCCTCTTCGACTCTTGGTGACTGCATTTTGTCTATTTCCTTTGGTGAAGAGCAGCGCTCCTTTGCTTTCTTTATGTGCTTGGTTCGAGCCTTGGTGAATTCATTTTGTGTGATGCGCCATGATTTTCCTTGCTTGTAGCGCTTTCTTTTATGCCTTATGTACAAGGTTCGAACCTTGGTTGGCTCTATTTTGGAGCTGTGCCTTGCATTTTCTTCTGAATGGAACCCGATAAAGTTACTTAGTTAACTGAGCGCTATTGATTTTCTTGGGTTCCTTGGGCGCTCAGTTAAGAGAGTTCACTTAGCGCCATGCCTTTGCTCCCTTGGCCTTTGCTCTAGCGCTCAAATAGAGAGCACTACGCTCAATTAGTGAGCGCTATGCCTTGGCCTCTTGATGCGCATCGCTTTTTTCCTTCCTTGGGCCATGCTGTAATAGGCACGCTTTCCTTATTTCTTTCTTTTCTTCACCTACAAGTAATTAAAACAACCAATCAAAGTATCACCAAATTTACAAGGTTTATAATTCATTCAAAAACCAACTAATTCTAGCTTAAACCTCATGATTTAGTGTCAAATAAAGGATGATTGATTGATTCAACAAAACCATGTAAATCCACTCCAAATCACTTACTTACAATGCAAGAAAGTGCATAAAACCTAATGAAACAAGTGAAAATTGCTTGAAAAGCTAGCATAAGATGACTTGTCATCACAACACCAAACTTAAACCTTGTGATGATGAGGATTTTGGTCGATGGTCTAGATTTTTCTTCTTATAGAAAAGAATTACTTTGTTGTAAGCATAGCTCCAAACTAACAAACAATTCTCACATCAAAAATTTGGTTTTGTCAGAAGTACAAGCCCCAATAAGAATTAACCAAAGTATTTAGACTCTGGGTCGTCTCATAAGGTATTGCAATGAAATGGTCAATTATTGGCTATGAAGGGGCAAAGGGGTTTGGTTTATAAAAGGGTAATAATATAAATGACAAGAAGAGTAAAGAGAGCAATAAAAGAGGACAAGTAATAAAGAGAAACAATTATTAAAGAGAGACATTCATGGCAAGGATTGAGATCATAGGCTTTCCATCCTAGTCACTAATAATAATAATTAGCAAGAATTTATCTTATTACGTCATCTCCAACGATGGAAGAAGGTGTGAGTTATCTTCCATGAGAGAAAGTCAAACAAGACTAGCTAATCTCAATCCAAATGTCCCGATCAACTCACTAATTAAATTAGCAAGATATTAGAGTCAATGGAAATAATATTAACTAACAACTCTAGATCACCAATCCAAATTGCGAAGAAAGTAAATCAACAACTCAAATCATCAATGAAAAGAACATCAAACATTAGATTTCATTCAATGTAAACAAATTCCAACATGAGCATTCATAAACATAAAAGAGACATAAAATTAAAATTGGCAAGAGAACTAAGAAGAATAGAGTAGTAGAAACAAGAAATTATGAAGGAACCAAGATAAAATTGAGTAATTAATTCAAGATCCAAGACAATTTATCCTAAACCTAACCTAATTCTAGAGAGAAGAGGGAGCTTCTCTCTCTAGAAAACTAACTAAAGGCTCATGTTGACTAACTAATTTCTCCCCCTTGCTTGGACTTCAATTCTGCATGAAATACACTCAGAAACAAGTTGGACTTGGGCCTGGGCAGCTTAGAAATCACCCCCCAGCGTTTTGCCTTTAAGTGGGTCACGTGTGAGTATCGGCGCGTACGCGCCATGTGCGCGTGCGCGTCGATTGGCTGTTTCTTCATCCGCGCGTACGTGTCATGTACGCGTGCGCGTCTCTATGCGAAGCCACTTCTGCGCGCGCACGCCTAATACGCGTGTGCGCCCATCGATGCATTCCTAATTCTTGTTTCCTCATGCATTCTCTACTTTGTATGCTTTTCTCCTTATTTCTTTCATCCAATACTTGCCTCATGAACCTGAAATCACTCAACAAACACATCAAGGCATCGAATGGAATTAAAGTGAGTTAAAATCACCAATTTAAGGGCCTAAAAAGCATGTTTTTTACAGCTAAGCACAAATCAGGGGAGAATTGCAAAACCATGCTATTTCATTGAATAAATGTAGGAAAAGGTGATAAAATCCCCTAAAATAAGCACAAGATAAACCACGAAATCGGGGTTTATCAAATCTCCCCACACTTAAACTAAGCATGTCCTCATGCTAAAATTAAGAAAGAAGCAAAGGGGTATCAACATTTATTCAATGCAAGCTAACCAAATGCAATCTATCTATATGCAACCTATTTATATGAATGCAATGGCTCAGTCTAAATAAATCAATCTCCAAGAATACATATGCAAGCACAAGGGCTAAGGCAATAGTAATCAAAGCAAACCACAATTGGATTGAATCATTGAAAGATTTTACAAACTTGCAAGAAAAGATGATCATGGGTGAAAACATGTAATTGAGCGATCGAATCCTCGCCGGATGTGTATCCTCTCTAAGAACTCAAGTGTATGGGGTTGATTTACTCAATTTTCCCTTAATCATGCTTTCCAAGATTTGTTTCTCATCTAATAATCAACAATTACTCTATGCATGCATACAAATATCATGAGGACTTTCCCATAGGTTGTAATGGGGCTAGGGTCAAGGTAGGATGCATATGGTCAAGTGAGTTTGAGAATTGGATCTTTGATTAACTTAAACTTCCCACCTAACCTATGACAACTTATACAATTCTAAACAACCTAGCTATCCATTCTTCACTTTTCTACACACTCATGTATTCTCTTTTGATTACCACACATATGCATTGATCATTATCAAACTTCACCTTGGGGCATTTTTGTCCCCTTTTTTATTGTAATTCTTTTTCTTTCTTTTATCATTTCATTTTTTTTTCAATCTAAAATATACAAGAACGTCAATGCATATGGTTTACACATGACTAATATATGAGTATGTACCTAATTCTCAAGATTCTCAACACAAATACAAAAAAAACACATTTTTATCTCTACCCAATGTTCCCAACTCTCACTAGCCTAAGCTAATCAAAGATCCAAATTAAGGGATATTTGTTATTTTTCACTTAGGCTTGTAATGTGCTACAATTAAGAACAAATGGGTTAAGCATAGGCTCAAAATTGGCTAACAATAAAAGATAAAAGGTAGGCTATTTGGGTAAGTGAGCTATTTGAACAATGGCCTCAATCATATAAATGCATGTATACACAAAGTAATGGACATAAAGAATCAAACAAATCAAAGATTACACTCATAGGAAGAGAATAATGAACACAAGAATGAAAATAAGTGGTCATATGATGTAACCACACAATCAGGCTCAAAACTCTCATGCTTGTGTTCTTTGCTCAAAACATGATCCACAAAGTGTATAATTCAGGCAAGTCCTAAAAAAAAATTTAACCAATTGGGGTGGTGCCCTAGAAATGGGTTTCTTGGAAATTTTTATCATATTGATTAAGCTTATTCTAATGTAATGTTGTGATTTAGAAAACTAAAAAGAATTTCTTAGTTTACCCCTTTTCCAATCAAAGCAAATTTCATACGCAAAGGGGATTAACTAGGTTTCAACAATTCACAATGTTTTTCCAATTCACAACCAAAAACACAAAAACAACTATATGATAAAAATCCAACCAAAATATGAAACGTATACCATCTAAGGTGCAAAATGTGACAACTAAGATAAAGTAATCCCAAGATAACAAATATATACAATAGTCTCAAAGTGATCTCAAAGATAAAGTGCAAAATGAAATAAAGTAGCAGAAACTAGAAGATAAATGTCCAAAAGTTCACCACACAAATGCTAACCACCAGTCACGAACGATGACCTCCCCACACTTTAGGATGAAGCATCGTCCTCGATGCTACTGCTGAAGCACGGGCTGTGGATTAACAATCGCGTCGGGCTGTGGCTCAGGCTCAGGCTGTGGGTCCTCAGGAGGTTGCTGAACCTCTGTGGTGGCCTGTGTCTCTGGGGGTTCCTCCTGGTGAGTCGGCTCCTCAACATGCTCCTCCTCCTGATCCTGCTCATCAGAGGCGGGAGAGTCTGGAAGAGGAGGTAGCTCAATGCCCTGCGATACAAACACCTGGTCTATGCGATCGAGATGTCGCATGATACGACGCTCGCTGCGCTCCATGAAGCGAAACAGGCGCTGTACTAGCAGGTATGTCGGCTCAAGTGGTGGTGGTGGTGGCAAGCGTGCTGCGACTGCTGAAGCAGAGGAGGGTCCTGCTGCTGCTGCGGAAGATGAAGGCTGAGCTGCCTCCACCACTACTCTAGCTCGAGAACGGCGTCTGGGTGGAGGCTTCTCGTGCTCCCACCCACCCCACAGAATAGTAACCTCCCTGTCGTCGTCATCTGGGGGTGGTGGTGTCACGTCATCGTCCTCCCATGGGACATCGGCTAGCTCAATCATGCTAGTGACCGATGTAGGAAATGGCAGTAGGCCACGAATGTGTGCGCGCCACATGCTCTGCCTGATCAACCGGGGGAAGTCTACCTCCTTTCCCTCCATGACACAGCCAATAAAAACTAGCATATCCATCGGAATCTCTGAAAAGTGAGTGGTGGGCAAGACATAATGGGTGAATATATGCTGCCAAGTCTTAGCCTCTCTTGACAGATAAGTGAATAGCATCCCCTTGGGCTTCTTGTTGCCAGAATCCATTACCCAAGGGGCGTCCGATGTGGTAATCACGCGCTTCAGTGCCTCATAATCAAAGGTCATGCAGTGGATAGCTATCTCTGTCTGCTGATAGGCGCATGTGTCATCAATACGAGGTCGGAAAAGCAATGCCTCCCCGATAGCTGCCTCAGTGATCAAGATCTCCCTACCCCTCAGGTGGACTAAATCAAGAGTGGCACGAAAGAAGTTACAGTAGAACTCCTACACCCACGAAGTGTTATCCTCCCTAAATCCCTATCAACAAAATCCAAGCCCAATTCCAGAATAAGGGCATTGATGGCGCGTCTCACATCGTTGGGAAGGACCAGTTTCTTTTCAATATTCAGATTCGTCTTCCGATATTTAGGGAAGCAAAGCTCACAGTAGAGATTGGAAAACTTGGTTGGGTCGGTGGATGGGAACAATTGATTCTCTTTATCCACGTCATTCAGTGGATTCTTAGCATAGTTGGCATAAGGAGAAGGGGTAGAGGCTTTGGAGTGCTTCCTCTTCTTTGAGGTAGTAGCTATGGCTTTTCCTTTATCCAACATCCTGAAAACAGATGTGATATGATATAAGCAACTAGCCAAGTAGATGTATAGCACTCAAGGTAAGACATAATCATGAAGTGAGTGAAGAAAAGAGAATTCTTGGGATGTAAGTAACAAAATTCAGAATTCAAACTAAGTGACAAACCAAGAATTCAAACTACAAGTGCACAATGCTTTGTGTATTAAGCTCATGAAACATCATACCCAAAAGAATGATCAAATGATTTAAGTTGAAAACCAAAAGAGAAGTTAGTTGGTTAAACAAGTTAGAAGTTAGAAAAATGGTTCAAAAGTTACTGATATGACGGTTACTGGCTCAATTAAAAGAAATGCACAAGTATGAAAGGTAAGCATACTCAAAATCTTGAGGGACATTTAGTCATTGATGATGAAATATAAAAATTTTGCACAAAAGCATGTGTATGGGAAGCAAATCATCAGTCAATGTCATGGTCAAAAATGTTTTGCAATAGTTGGTACTGAAAAAAAATGAAGTATGCACTAATGTAACCAAAAGCACTTAAAAACAGTTTTGAATCAAGAAGGGTTATACTAGTGAGATCCACCAATTATTGCAATTAAATGAACCTTATTGAGAAAAATCACAAGTTAAAGTCAAGTTGGAAGTTCAGTACGATTGAAAAGGCAATTGACTTAACTTGGAGGGTGAAGACACAAAAGGTTCAAGTTGATGAGTTAGGTAAGGGATTGTTTGTCACAGAAATCCAACAAGCAACTCCTGGAACTAACTAATCCATTGCGTATCGCGGGAAATACAAGTAAGCACGGAAATGCCAACCATAGCAACCTAGGAATTGAACTTGTCGAAGTTGAGTGAGACTCAATTCGAAAAATGCTAAGTTCAATTTTTAGGTTGCACGTTAAAGCATATAGAAATTTTAAAAATTTGGGCAGCATTCTGGCAGTAAATCGGATGTTCCCGGATAGTACAAATCAGCAAAAACAAGTATATGATTCCAAAAAATTGCACAAGTATGACATGAGCATGGATCACGCATAGTAGGGCAGTACCAAACATAGTCAGATAATGAATTTCAGCAAGCAGCAGTCAAGATCAACACAGCAGCGAAATAGAATCATACAAACAGAGCGTGTCACTCATCATTCAGCATGTAACATTTGAACAAGTAAACACAAACGGAGTACTTATTAGGCCTAGAATCTTCTAACCACATCCTAACTACCTAACAGCATGCAATTCTATCTAACCTAACATGCAAAGATAACTAATTAATTAATCTACTCTAATCATTAAACAAGACTAATAAAACAGAGTAAAAATAGGGCACTAGGGAACCTGGAAGTAGGGCAGAAGAAATGAACCAAGAGATGAGAAAGGGAAGGTGAATGGGGCGGCCGATTTCTGCTGCCAGTGACGGTGGCCGACGGCGGAGCTTGCAGCGGCGCTGAGATGGCGCCGGGACAGGGCAGAAACGGAAAGAGAGAGAGTAAGAGGGAGTGAGAGTGTGACCGGACGAAGATTGATGGTCGCAGTGAAGGCTTGCCGGCAACAATGGGGGTCGCGGCGGCAGCGGCAGTGGAGTTGGAGTGAGTGAGAAATAGAGGAAGGGAGATTTGGAAGAAGGGGGAAAGAACGAGGGTTGGGGACGAGAAGAGGGGTGAGGATGATGGCGGCGGCGATGGTGTCGCTGGAGGTGCTCGGTGATAGTTGCAGAGAAGATGAAGGACGATGGTTATGAAGGGGGAGAAGAGGGAGAGACGTTGGGGGAAAGGGTGAAAGAATACGCGACTGTGCTAGGGCTTTCGCGTCCCTGGGGTAAGTAAAATTTTGAATCCACGCGTGCGCGCACTGTGCGCGTCCGCGTAGGTGGGAGAATAAGGAAGTGGCGCGGGAGCATCACACGTGCCTGCGCGTGGATAGGAGATGTGGGAATGGGCACAGACGCATATGGTGCGCGTCCGCGCGGGTGAGTGGTGCACGAAATTATAATTCACACTTTTCACAACTCCGCACAACTAACCAGCAAGTGCACTGGGTCGTCCAAGTAATACCTTACGTGAGTAAGGGTCGATCCCACGGAGATCGTTGGCTTGAAGCAATCTATGGTTACCTTGTAAATCTTAGTCAGGAGATTAATTATGATTATCAGTTTGAATTGCGAAAAATAAAAAAGCAAGAAATAAATACTTGTTATGCAGTAATGGAGAATATGTTGGAGTTTTGGAGATGCTTTGTCTTCTGAATCTCTGCTTTTCCCCTGTCTTCTTCTTAACGCACGCAAGGTTCCTCCTATGGCAAGCTGTGTGTTGGTGGATCACCATTGTCAATGGCTACCATCCGTCCTCTCAGTGAAAATGGTCCAGGTGCGCTGTCACCGCACGACTAATCATCTGTCGGTTCTCACTCATGCTGGAATAGGATCCATTGATCCTTTTGCGTCTGTTACTACGCCCAACCCTTGTGAGTTTGAATCTCGTCACAGTCATTCAATCCTTGAATCCTATTCGGAATACCACAGACAAGGTTTAGACTTTCCAGATTCTCAAGAATGCTGCCAATGGATTCTAGCTTATACCACGAAGATTCTGATTAAGGAATTCAAGAGATACTCATTCAATCGAAGGTAGAATGGGAGTGGTTGTCAGGCACGCATTCATAGATTGAGAATGGTGATGAGTGTCACGGATCATCACATTCATCATATTGAAGTGTGAATGAACATCTTAGATAGAAAAAAGCGTGTTTGAATAGAAAACAGAAATAATTGCATTAATTCATCGAGACACAGCAGAGTTCCTCACCCCCAACAATGGAGTTTAGAGACTCATGCCGTCAAAGAGTATAAAGTTCAGATCTTAAAATGTCATGAGGTGCAAAATAAATCTCTAAAAGTTGTTTAAATACTAAACTAGTAACCTAAGTTTACAAAAAATGAATAAGCTATGATAGATAGTGCAGAAATCCACTTCTGGGGCCCACTTGGTGTGTGCTGGGGCTAAGACTTGAGCTTTACACGTGCCTAGGCTATTTCTGGAGTTAAACGCCAGGTTGTAACCTGTTTTGGGCGTTTAACTCCAACTTGTAACCTGTTTCTGGCGTTTAACGCCAGAATGCAACATGGAACTGGCGTTGAACGCCAGTTTAGGTCATTTATCCTTAAGCAAAGCATGAACTATTATAAATTTTTGGAAAGCCCTGGATGTCTACTTTCCAACGCATTTGAGAGCGCGCCATTTGGACACCTGTAGCTCCAGAAAATCCATTTCGAGTGTAAGGAGGTAAGAATCCAACAGCATTTGCAGTCCTTTTTCAGCCTAAATCAGATTTTTGCTCAGCTCCCTCAATTTTAGCCAGAAAATACCTGAAATCATAGAAAAACACACAAACTCATAGTAAAGTCCAGAAATATGAATTTTTCCTAGAAAATAATAAAAATATACTAAAAACTAACTAAAACATACTAAAAACTACATGAAATTACCCTTAAAAAGCGTATAAAATATTCGCTCATCACAACACCAAAATTAAACTGTTGCTTGTCCCCAAGAAACTACACAAATAAAATAGGATGAAAAGAAATCAAGAAGCAATAATATCTAAGAGTTTTAAGTGAAGCTCAGATTCTAATCAAATGAGCGGGACTAGTAGCTTTTTTCTTCCGAACAGTTTTGGCATCTCACTTTATCCTTTGAAATTCAGAATGATTGGCATCCATAGGAACTCAGAATTCAGATAGTATTATCGATTCTCCTAGTTTAGTATGTTGATTCTTGAACACAGCTATTTTATGAGTCTTGGCCGTGGCCTTAAGCACTTTGTCTTCTAGTATTACCACCGGATACATAAATGCCACAGACACATAACTGGGTGAACCTTTTTTGATTGACTTAGCTTTGCTGAAGTCCCCAATTAGAGGTGTCCAGAGTTCTTAAGCACACTCTGTTTTTGCTTTGGACCTTGACTTTAACCGCTCAGTCTCAAGTTTTCACTTGACACCTTCACGCCACAAGCACATGGTTAGGGACAGCTTAGTTTAGCCGCTTAGGCCAGAATTTTATTCCTTTTAGGCCCTCCTATCTATTAATGCTCAAAGCCTTGGATCCTTTTTACCCTTGCCTTTTGGTTTTAAGGGCTATTGGCTTTTTCTACTGCTCCTTCTCTTTTTTTCTTTTTTTTTGCTGCTTTTTCTTGCTTCAAGAATCAATTTCATGATTTTTCAGATCATCAATAACATTTCTCTTGTTCATCATTCCTTCAGGAGCCAACAATTTTAACATTCATAAAATTTAATATAAAAAACATGCACTGTTCAGGCATTCATTTAGGAGACAAAAAGCATTGCCACCACATATAAATAATTAGAATTTTCCTTATTAAGAACTCGAAAAAAAAATTTTGCCTCCTTACTCTAAAAATCTGCTATTTTATTCATGTTTGATGATGATGAGAAAAATAAATTATGGCTTAATTGGAGATAAAGTAAAAATAGAGATACTAATTACTACCACTCATATATAACTTCTAAGGTAAATTTCTAATAAGAACAATTATCACAGAGTTAAGGCTAAGATTAGAACTCAACAACCTTGAATTTGGGAGGTGGATGCCTCCTTAGTCTATGGAGTGCTTGGCCCTTCAAGAGATAGCTTCTGGTGCTTTAGTTCCTTCAGTTCACGCCCTTGCTCTTCTTGTTCTATAAGCAGTTTGTAGAGCATGCTGTTTTGATTTTACTGTTCTTCCTTCAGTTGATCCATAGCTTCTTGCAACTTGGTGACAGATGCTTCTAGGCGCTCCCAGTATTCAATTTGAGGGATTTTCGGGAGGAACTCCTGTGCTCTCCTCTTGATGGGGTCATCCTGCACTTGTTGTCCTTCCATAGACTTTTTGGTGATTGGTAGCTCAACTGGGATGTACTCATCTACTCCCATTTTTATCCCAGCATCTTTACATAATAGAGAGACCAAGCTTGGATAAGCCAATTTGGCATCTTTGGAGTTCTTGTTTGCAATTTTGTAAAGCTCACAAGCAATCAGCTGATGAACTTCCACTTCTTTTTCCAGCATAATGCAATGAATCATTACTGCTCTTCTGATGGTGACTTCAGAGCGGTTGCTAGTGGGCAGTATAGAGCGCCCAATGAAGTCCAGCCAGCCTCTGGTGACTGGTTTGAGATCTCCTCTTTTGAGTTGGTTCAGGGCACCCTTTGTGTTGGTTGTCCATTTAGCTCCAAGGAGACATATGTCCTCTAGGATTTTGTCCAAGTTCAGGTTTGATCTCATCATTCTCCTATTAAAGGAGTCTGGGTCATTTTGCAGTTGAGACAGCTTGAAGATCTCCCTTATTTTGTCAGGGTGAGTGTGAACAATCTTCCCTCTGACCAGAGTTCTATAGTCATAGAATGCGGTTCCCGCTAATCTCTGCCTGTCTGTCTGCCACAGATTTTTGTAGAATTCCTGAACCATGTTTCTTCCCACCTTTGTTTCAGAATTAGCTAGGACTTCCCAGCTCCTGTTTCGAATTTGCTCTTGGATCTTTGGATATTCGTCTTCTTTCAGATCAAATTTAACTTCGGATATTCTGAATCCTTCTGCATCCCTGTGAACTTATGCAATTGATTCTTTACCTTGAAGATTATTTATATTAAACCTGTATAGATAAATAAAAAAATTAATAAGAAAAAGTTTTGCTAATGGCTGGGTTGCCTCCCAGCAAGCGCTTCTTTATTGTCTTTAGCTAGACCTTGCTGAGCTTTTTAATCTAGCCTCAGCCTTGAGCATTCTTGCTCAACATTGCCTTCAAGATAATGTTTGATTCTCTGTCCATTAACGATGAACTTCTTATTAGAATTAATGTCTTGAAGCTCTACATAGCCATATGGTGACACACTTGTAATCACATATGGTCCCCTCCACCGGGATTTCAGTTTTTCGGGGAATAGCCTGAGCCTAGAGTTAAACAGTAGAACCTTCTGTCCAGGTTCAAAGACTCTAGATGACAGCTTTCTGTCATGCCACCTTTTTGCTTTCTCTTTGTAAAGCTTGGCATTTTCGAAAGCAGTGAGTCTGAATTCCTCTAGCTCATTCAGCTGGAGCAATCTTTTTTCTCCAGCTAATTTGGCATCAAAGTTTAGGAATCTGGTTGTCCAGTAGGCTTTGTATTCCAGTTCCACGGGCAAATGACAGGCCTTACCATACACAAGTTGGTATGGAGAGGTCCCTATAGGAGTCTTGAATGCTGTTCTGTAAGCCCACAGAGCATCATCCGAGCTTCTTGCCCAATCCTTTTTACGGGTGCTTACAGTTCATTCCAGGATTCTTTTTAGTTCTCTGTTAGAGACTTCAGCTTGTCCATTTGTCTGTGGATGATATAGAGTTGCCACTTTGTGGCTAATTCCATACCGGACCATGGCAGAGTAAAGCTGTTTGTTGCAGAAGTAAGTGCCCCCATCACTGGTTAGTACTCTAGGGACACCAAACCTGTTGAAGATATCTTTTTGGAGGAACTTCAGCACTGTCTTAGTATCATTAGTAGGTGTGGCAATGACCTCTACCCATTTAGATACATAGTCGACTGCAACCAGAATATAAGTATTTGAGTATGATGGTGGGAAAGGCCCCATGAAGTCAATACCCCATACATCAAACAACTCTATCTCCAAGATTCCTTGTTGAGGCATGGCGTAACCATGAGGCAGATTACCAGCTCTTTGGTAATTGTCATAGTTACGTACAAATTCTCGGGAATCTCTATAGAGTGTAGGCCAGTAAAAGCCACATTGGAGGACCTTAGTGGTCGTTCGCTCACCTCCGAAATGTCCTCCATATTGTGACCCATGGCAATGCCATAAGATCTTTTGTGCTTCTTCTCTAGGCACACACCTTATGATTATTCCGTCTGCACACCTCTTAAAGAGATAGGGTTCATCTCACAAGTAATACTTTGCATCAGTAATTAATTTTTTCTTTGCTGCCTGCTGTATTCCTTGGGTATGAACCTTGTAGCTTTATAGTTTGCAATGTCTGCAAACCATGGTGTTTCCTGAATGGCAAACAAATGCTCATCCGAAAAGGTTTTAGAGATTTCAATAGAGGGAAAGGACGCCCCTTCTACTGGCTCTATCCGGGACAGATGATTAGCCACTTGGTTTTCTGTCCCTTTTCTGTCTCTTATTTCTATATCAAACTCTTGCAGAAGCAACACCCATCTTATGAGCCTGGGTTTTGAATCCTGCTTTGTAAGTAGATATTTAAGAGCAGCATGGTCAGTGTACACAATCACTTTTGATCCTACTAAGTATGATCTAAACTTGTCAATGGCATAAACCACTACAAGCAATTCCTTTTGTGTGGTTGTGTAATTTTTCTGGGCATCATTTAAAACACGGCTAGCATAATAAATGACATGCAGGAGCTTGTCGTGCCTCTGCCCTAATACTGCACCAATGGCTTGGTCACTGGCATCACACATTAATTCGAATGGTAATGTCTAGTCTGGTGCGGAAATAAATGGTGCTGTGACTAGCTTAGCTTTTAGGGTTTCAAACACCTGCAAACACTCTGTGTCAAACACAAATGGCGTATCAGCAGCTAGCAGATTGCTCAGAGGTTTTGTGATTTTTGAAAAATCCTTTATAAACCTCCTGTAGAATCCTGCATGCCCCAAAAAGCTTCTGATTTCCTTAACATTGGCAGGTGGTGGTAATTTTTCAATTACTTCCACTTTAGCTTGATCCACCTCTATCCCCTTGTTTGAAATTTTATGCCCAAAGACAATCCCTTCAGTCACCATAAAGTGACATTTTTCCCAGTTTAAAACCAGGTTAGACTCTTGGCATCTTTTCAGAACTAGTGTTAGGTGGTCAAGACAGGAGCTAAATGAGTCTCCATATACTGAGAAGTCATCCATGAAGACTTCCAGAAATTTTTCCACCATATCAAAGAAAATAGAGAGCATGCATCTCTGAAAGGTTGCAGGTGCATTACACAGCCCAAATGGCATCCTTCTATAGGAAAATACTCCAGATGGACATGTAAATGCAGTTTTCTCTTGATCCTGGGGATCTATTGCAATTTGGTTGTACCCTGAATAGCCATCCAAAAAGCAGTAATAATCATGACCTGCTAGTCTTTCTAGCATCTGGTCTATGAATGGTAGAGGAAAATGATCCTTTCTGGTGGCTGTATTGAGCCTTCTATAGTCAATACACATGCGCCACCCTGTAACTGTTCTTGTAGGAACCAGTTCATTTTTTCATTATGAACCACTGTCATGCCTCCCTTTTTGGGGACAACTTGGACAGGGCTCACCCAGGGGTTATCAGAAATAGGATAAATAATCCCAGCCTCCAGTAAATTGGTGACCTCTTTCTGCACCACTTCCTTCATGGCTGGATTTAGCCGCCTCTGTGGTTGAACCACTGGCTTAGCATCATCCTCCAATAGGATCTTGTGCATGCATCTAGCTGGGCTTATGACCTTAAGGTCACTTATGGACCACCCAAGAGCTGTCTTGTGTGTCCTTAGCACTTGAAGTAGTGCTTCCTCTTCCTGTGGATTCAAAACAGAGCTTATGATCACTGAAAAAGTGTCACCTTCTCCTAGAAATGCATATTTCAGGGATGGTGGTAATGGTTTGAGCTCTGGTTTAGGAGGTTTTTCCTCTTCCTGAGGAAGTTTCAGGGGCTCTTTCAATTCCTCTGAATCCTCTAGATCAGGCTGAACATCTTTAAAGATGTCTTCCAGCTCTGATTTGAGACTCTCAGCCATGTTGATCTCCTCTACTAAAGAGTCAATAAGATCAACTTTCATGCAGTCTTTTGGTGTGTCTGGATGCTGCATGGCTTTGACAGCATTCAACTTAAACTCATCCTCATTGACTCTCAGGGTTACTTCCCCCGTTCGGACATCAATCAGAGTTCGTCCAGCTGCTAGGAAAGGTCTTCCTAGAATGAGAGTAGCACTCTTGTGCTCTTCCATTTCCAGCACTACAAAGTCAGTGGGGAAGGCGAATGGCCCAACCCTGATAATCATGTCTTCAATCACACCTGATGGGTATTTAATGGAGCCATCAGCAAGTTGGAGACATATTCGAGTTGGTTTGACTTCTTCAATTAAACCAAGCTTTCTGATAGTGGATGCAGGTATTAGATTGATACTTGCCCCATGATCACTGGTGCACGAAATTGTGATTATCAATGGCGCCATCAACATGGTATGCTCAATTGTAATCTCAACTTTTTATCACAACTTCGATACAACTAACCAGCAAGTGCACTGGGTCGTCCAAGTAATAAACCTTACGTGAGTAAGGGTCGATCCCACGGAGATTGTTGGTATGAAGCAAGCTATGGTCACCTTGTAAATCTTAGTCAGGCGGATATAAAATAGTTATGGAGTTTTCGAACATAAATAATAAATAGATAGAAAATAAGGATAGAAACACTTATGTAATTCATTGGTTAGATTTTCAGATAAGCGTATAGAGATGCATTCGTTCCTCTGAACCTCTGCTTTCCTGCTGTCTTCATACAATCAATCTCACTCCTTTCCATGGCTGGCTTTATGTAAGGACATCACCGTTGTCAATGGCTACTTTTAATCCTCTCTGGAAAATGGTCCGATGCGCTGTCACTGCATGGCTAATCGTCTGGAGGCATCACCCTTGCCAATGGCTGCATCCTATCCTCTTGTGAAAATGGTCCAAATGCTCTGTCACAGCACGGCTAATCATCTGAGGTTCTCGATCATACTGGAATAGGATTCACCAAACCCTCCTTTTGCGTCTATCACTACGCCCAGCACTTGCGAGTTTGAAGTTCGTCACAGTCATTCAATCTCAGAATCCTACTCGGAATACCACAGACAAGGTTTAGACTTTCCGAATTCTCATGAATGCCGCCATCAATCTAGCTTATACCACGAAGATTCTGATTAAGAGATCTAAGAGATACTCATTCAATCTAAGGTAGAACGGAAGTGGTTGTCAGGAACGCGTTCATAGGGAATGATGATGATTGTCACGTTCATCACATTCAGGTTGAAGTGCAAATGAATATCTTAGAAGCAGAATAAGTTGAATTGAATAGAAAAACAGTAGTACTTTGCATTAATCTTTGAGAAACAGCAGAGCTCCACACCTTAATCTATGAAGTGTAGAAACTCTACCGTTAAAAATACATAAGTGAAAGGTTCAGGCATGGCCGAATGGCCAGCCCCCAAAACATGATCACAAGATCAAAAATACAATCCAGGATGATCCGAAGATGTCTAATACAATAGTAAAAAGTCCTATTTATAATAAACTAGCTACTAGGGTTTACAGAAGTAAGTAATTGATGCATAAATCCACTTCCGGGGCCCACTTGGTGTGTGCTTGGGCTGAGCTTGAATGTTACACGTGTAGAGGTCATTCTTGGAGTTGAACGCCAGTTTGTAACGTATTTCTAGCGTTCAACTCTGGTTTGTGACTTGTTTTTGGCGTTTAACTCCAGACAGCAGCGTAGAACTGGCGTTCAACACCCTTTTACGTCGTCTAAACTCGTCAAAGCATGGACTATTATACATTGCTGGAAAGCCCTGGATGTCTACTTTCCAACACAATTAAAAGCGCGCCATTTTGAGTACTGTAGCTCCAGAAAATCCACTTTGAGTGCAGGGAGGTCAGAATCCAATAGCATCAGCAGTCCTTCTTCAACCTCTGAATCTGATTTTTGCTCAAGTCCTTCAATTTCAGCCAGAAAATACCTGAAATCACAGAAAAACACACAAACTCATAGTAAAGTCCAGAAATGTGAATTTAACATAAAAACTAATGAAAACATCCCTAAAAGTAACTAGATTCTACTAAAAACATACTAAAAACAATGCCAAAAAGGGTATAAATTATCTGCTCATCACAACACCAAACTTAAATTGTTGCTTGTCCCCAAGAAACTGAAAATCAAATAGGATAAAAAGAAGAGAATATACTATAAATCCCAAACTATCAATGAAACATAGCTCCAATTAAATGAGCGGGACTTGTAGCTTTTTGCCTCTTAAATAGTTTTGGCATCTCACTTTATCCATTGAAGTTCAGCATGATTGGCATCTATAGGAACTCAGAGTTCAGATAGTGTTATTGATTCTCCTAGTTCAGTATGATGATTCTTGAACACAGCTATTTTATGAGTCTTGGTCGTGGCCCTAAGCACTTTGTTTTCCAGTATTACCACCGGATACATAAATGCCACAGACACATAATTGGGTGAACCTTTTCAGATTGTGACTCAGCTTTGCTAAAGTCCCCAATTAGAGGTGTCCAGGGTTCTTAAGCACACTCTTCTTTTGCTTTGGACCTTGACTTTAACCGCTCAGTCTCAAGTTTTCACTTGACACCTTCACGCCACAAGCACATGGTTAGGGACAGCTTGGTTTAGCCGCTTAGGCCAGGATTTTATTCCTTTAGGCCCTCCTATCCACTGATGCTCAAAGCCTTGGGATCCTTTTTATTGCCCTTGCCTTTTGGTTTTAAGGGTTATTGGCTTTTTGCTCTTGCCTCTTGGTTTTAAGAGCTTTTGGCTTTTTCTGCTTGCTTTTTCTCTTCTTTTTTTTTTCGCTATTTTTTTTTCTCTTTTTTTTTTTCTGCAAGCTTTGTTCTTTGCTGCTTTTTCTTGCTTCAAGAATCATTTTTATAATTTTTCAGATTATCAAATAACATGTCTCCTTGTCATCATTCTTTCAAGAGCCAACATATTTAACATTCTTAAACAACAACTTCAAAAGACATATGCACTGTTCAAGCATTCATTCAGAAAACAAGAAGCATTGTCACCACATCAATATAATTAAGCTAAGTTCAAGGATAAATTCGAAACTCATGTACTTCTTGTTCTTTTGAATTAAAACATTTTTCATTTAAGAGAGGTGATAGATTCATAGGACATTCATAACTTTAAGACATAGTTACTAAATACTAATGATCATGTAATGAAGACACAAACATGGATAAGCACTTAACATAGAGAAAATGAAAAACAGAGAATGTAAGAACAAGGAATGAGTCCACCTTACTGATGGTGGCGTTTCCTTCTTGAGGAACCAATGATGTCCTTGAGCTCTTCTATGTCTCTTCCTTGTCTTTGTTGCTCCTCCCTCATTGCTTTTTGATCTTCTCTAATTTCATGGAGGATGATTGAGTGCTCTTGATGTTCCACCCTTAATTGTCCCATGTTGGAACTTAATTCTCCTAGGGAGGTGTTGATTTGCTCCCAATAGTTTTGTGGAGGAAAATGCATTTGAGGCATCTTCGGGATCTCATGGTGATGAGCTTCATGCGTCTCTTGAGATCCATGAATTGGTTCTCTTGCTTGCTCCATCCTTTTCTTAGTGATGGGCTTCTCTTCCTCAATGGGAATGTCTCCTTCTATGAAAGCTCCAGCTGAGTAACATAGATGGCAAATAAGATGAGGAAAAGCTAGCCTTGCCATGGGGGAGGACTTTTCGGCTATTTTGTAGAGTTCAAGGGAGATGACTTCATGAACTTCTACTTCCTCTCCAATCATGATGCTATGAATCATGATGGCCCGATCCACAGTAACTTCGGATCGGTTGCTGGTGAGGATGATGGAGCGTTGTATGAACTCTAACCATCCTCTAGCTACAGGCTTGAGGTCCAGTCTTCTTAGTTGAATTGGCTTGCCTTTGGACTCAATCTTCCATTGAGCTCCTTCCACACATATGTCCATGAGGACTTGGTCCAACCTTTGATTAAAGTTGACCCTTCTAGTGTAGGGGCGTGCATCTCCTTGCATCATAGGCAAGTTAAACGCCAACCTTACATTTTCCGGACTAAAATCTAAGTATTTCCCCCGAACCATGGTGAGATAATTCTTTGGGTCCGGGTTCTTACTTTGATCATGGTTCCTAGTGATCCATGCATTGGCATAGAACTCTTGAACCATTAGGATGCCGACTTGTTGGATGGATTTTGTTAGAACTTCCCAACCTCTTCTTTGGATTTTATGTCGGATCTCTGGATACTCATTCTTCTTGAGCTTGAAAGGGACCTCAGGGATCACCTTCTTCTTGGCCACAACATCATAGAAGTGGTCTTGATGAGATTTGGAGATGAATCTTTCCATCTCCCATGACTCGGAGGTGGAAGCTTTTGTCTTCCCTTTCTCTTTTCTAGAGGATTCTCCGGTCTTAGGTGCCATCAATGGTAATGGAAAAACAAAAAGCTTATGCTTTTACCACACCAAACTTAGAATATTGCTCGCCCTCGAGCAAGAGAAGAAAGAAAAGATGAAGAAGAAGAAGAAAATATGGAGAAGAGGGGGAGAGGTGTATTCGGCCAAGAAGAGAAGAGAGGGTTGTGTTGTGTGAAAATGAGGAAGAATGAAGGGCTTTATATAGGGAAGGGAGGGGGGTTAGGTTCGGCCATTTAGGGTGGGTTGGGTGGGAAATTGATTTTGAATTTTGAAGGTAGGTGGAGTTTATGAGGTAGGTTTATGGGGAAGAGTGGATGGATGTAAGTGGTGAAGTGGTGATAGGAAAGAGAGATTGAGGTGATTGGTGAAGAGTTTTGGGGAAGAGTGTTTATGGGATTGTGTGAAAGAAGGGTGAGAAGAAGTGAGTGGAGGTAGGTGGGGATCCTGTGGGGTCCACAGATCCTGAGGTGATCCTGTGGGGTCCACAGATCTTGAGGTGTTCAAGGATTTACAACCTTGCACCAAATTAGGCATGTAAAATGCCCTTGCACACAATTCTGGGCATTCAGCGCCAGATTGGTGCTTGTTCTGGGCGTTGAACGCCCATTTGTTGCCCATTTCTGGCGTTGAACGCCAGAACCATGCTTGTTCTGGGCGTTCAGCGCTAGCTCTTCTCCAGTGTGTGATGTGTATTTTTGTGGAAACGAATTCCAAACACACAACTCACCGGCAAGTGTACCAAGTCGTATCAAGTAATAATAACTCACGTGAGTGGGGTCGATCCCACAGGGATTGAAGGATTGAGCAATTTTAGTTTAGTGCTTGATTTAGTCAAGCGAATCAAGATTTAGTTGAGTGATTTGTAATTAACTGAAATTTAAATTGCATGAAAATTAAAGGGAGAGGGATGATTGCAGTAAAGTAAAGAGAACAGAAAATAAAAGTGCTGAATCTTAAAGAATAAGAAATTAAATGGCAGAAACTTAGAACGCAAGAAATGTAAATTGCAGAATCTTGAAGTGCAAGAAATGTAAATGGCTTGAATTATAACGGGAATTGGGAATTGGATTTGCAGAAATTAGACAAGGAAAAGTAAATTGTGATAAACAGAAAAATAGAAAAGGAATTAAAAAGAAACGGATCTCAACTGGAAATGTAAATGAACTTGGAGACGCATTCAACAGAGAAATTAAAATGAAAACTCCAGATCTCAGGACCCAAGAGACTAGGTAACCAAGTCTAGATCTCAATGCCTTCTTAGATCCAAATTCAGAATTCAATTGCAAGAAAAGTAAAGATCAAGCAGTAGAAGAAAGGAATACAAATATTGATTTTTCAAAAAGTGCAGTAAATAAAACAGAGAGAGAGAGAGATCTCAGGATGGGATTGAAACAGAATTCCTTCAATTCTCCAACACCCAAGATTCAAGCAAAGTGTAAATGAAATTGAAATTAAGAAAACTAAGAGAAAGAGAATTCAATTCCCTTCCCCAAGACTTAGAATCTCCAAATAACTCCTAACCAAAAGCTCTCCCAAAATCACTCAGCGAAAACTAAAAAGGAAAAGCTCCTTTTAAAACTTAAATTCTAAGCTATTTATACACTCTCTTCAAATGATCTTCAAGCCTTGAATTGGGCCTTTGCTCTTGATGGAATTGGGTTGACAAAAGCCTCTGTTGATTGCTTTTGGAGTTGGAGAGAAACCCACTTGTGAACCGGGCCATGAACCAGAAAAGCTTGAGTAAAAGTTTGAGGCAAACTTTTACTCAAGCTTTTCATATCAGCTAGCCTCCCTTACTGTCATCCACGTTTGAGCCAAAGTTTGAGGTCAAACTTTGAGCCAAACGTGGATCCCTCTTGTATGCCTCTTGGGGTGCTAGTTTGTCCTCTTGTCATTGTTGCCAATTTTATGCCCACTATAGACTATTATATATGGATGGAAAGCTCTGAATGTTAGCTTTCTAACCCAATTGGAATCACCTCAATTGGACATCTACAACTCAAGTTATTCTTGTTGGAAGTATACCCCTTCAGGCTGTTGTGGCGCCAACGTTTGCCTAAAAGCTTGAGGTCAAACGTTGGCGCAAGCTTTTGCTCCCTCCAAGGTGTGTTTGTTGTGGTGCCAACATTTGCCTAAAAGCTTGAGGTCAAACGTTGGCGCAAGCTTTTGCTCTTCTCTAGGGTGTATTTGTTGTGGCGCCAACGTTTGCCTAAAAGCTTGAGGTCAAACGTTGGCGCAAGCTTTTGCTCCATTCAGGGTGAATTCAACTCTTCCAAAAGTTTGAGCTAAAGTTTGAGGCAAGCTTTTGCTCAAGCTTTTTGTTCTCTCTTGCTCCTTGCCATTTCTTCTTTCTTCAACCTTCTTCAAATCTCTTTTCACCTATCATCAATCAACCAAGCACATCAAAGCTATGCTCAAAATCATGAGATTGTTATTCTTTCATAATATATAACAATTATAGCACAAAATCTCATGAAAATGCATTAATTTATCCATGGTTGATTGAATCAAAGGAAACAAGAAATTCTACCCAATTGGCTTACTTATGGCTCAAGAAAGTGCATAAAATCAATTGAAAACAAAAGAAAAAGGCTAGTGAAACTAGGCTAAGATGACTTGTCATCACAACACCAAACTTAAAGCTTGCTTGTCCCCAAGCAAGAAAGGAATTATGCTCAAAGGTTCTTTCAATTAAGATGTATTGAAGAATAACTTGTAATGTCCTGTGAGTGAAGTGATTAAGTGATAGTGGGGTGAACTCTAAATTATATGCTCATGCAAGGGCTTCAGTGCTTACTAGTCCTTACATATTGGAAGTCTTAGGTCCTAGGACTTTCATCCAAATGATATCATGGAGATCTCTCTATAGGTAATCACCTTGAAGCAGCTTAGAATTGCGGTACTTTGGCCTTGACTCTAAGTGTCATGTCTCAAAGCGGCTTTTTAGATAAGCTTTCAATCAATACTCCTAAACCAGTTGGTTTTAAGGTATTAGGTGTTAAAGCACCCTAAGGATTTACTTACTCAAGCCTCTCTCTTTGACACAATTTGACCACAAGCATTTACTAGGATAACAACTCTTTGAGTTCTTGTTTCTTTCTTCTTTTCTGCCTAGTAATTGATGCTCAGAGCCTTGGGCCATGTTCTTTTTGTTTTTGTATTTTCTTTATTTTCTTTTGTCTTGTTTGCTGCTTCTTGGATCAATAAATATTTGAGAATCTCCACAACACTTCTTTGAACTTTATGTCCCGCCTATGAGCTCCCATGCAAGTTTTCATAAGCATGCAACCTCAATACATAATCATACAACTAGAACCACCACTTCTCCTAATCTTTTGCTTGCCTCAAAATTGTTTAATTCCTCAATCCCTCTTTTCAAAGAACTTTCATGTGATGCATTTTTGAAATATTGAGTGCAAACAAGTTTTGGAGAGTATAGTGTTGTAAATGATCAAGCATCTTGATTATTGAATTGCAGAAAAACTATACTAGACAGAAGGACAGATAGGGGTATAATATCACTTTCAATCACAGCAATATCTGATAATGAACAATACAACCTTTTGGAGTTTACTTGCTGTCCTCTTCCTCATCATCATTGCTGGTTTTCACATTCCTCTTTCACCTCTTTGATTGATGATGCTAAATCTTCCAAGAGTTTGTATGGTGCTCTGCAGTGATATTGAAAGTTGCTTGTTCCCCAAGCACTTGAAAAATGGTTAGCATGCATGAATTATTTGTGGGCCTTTGAACTTACTTTGGTGTGGGAACACCAAACTTAGTACCTTGCCAATGGTTCTCATGCATCAGATTAACCATGTGTGAAACTCTTTTTCTTTTTCAAAAGCAATAGAACTAAAAACTAGGAAACAGCAGAATAGTTAACTAGTTCATCTAGATGCTTGAAGCTAGCATTATGCAGTAGGTGAGAATATATTTTATGATGAAATTTTTGGTGGAACACCAAACTTAGAGTCCTTCATTCTCCCTTAGATTATTTTGGTGTGTAACACCAAACTTAGCTCCTTGCAACATAGATAAAACTAATTAACCTTTTTATTGAAATAGATATGAAAAGATAGTTACCTCCGGTTGGGTTGCCTCCCAACAAGCGCTCTTTTATTGTCACTAGCTTGACATCTCTCATCCTCGGATCATGGAAGTTGAGGCTTATGTTGCCTTTGGTTTCCTCCTCTCACTATGGGCTTCCTTTCCTCTATTTCTTTTTGTGGAATTCCTCTGTTGTGTCTTTCTTTGATGATTATTTCCTTTTCCATAGCCTTCTCACTTTCCTCCATAACTGCTTTCCCTTTCAACCCAGCAGCTTTTTCGCTGTTCTTTGGGTCATCTTCAGTGGCCCTTAGGACTATATTTGCCCTCCTCTCCCCCGTTTCTGCAAGGTGCCTAGCTAGTTGTTCCATTTGCCTCTCAATTCTTCTAAGTGAGGCCTCTTGGTTCTTGCTTATCATCTCTTGATTTTTCCTTGCTTCTTCCTGCTCTATTATTGTCATCTCTTGAACTTTCACGAACCTTTCCATCATCATTTCTAGAACATAGAGTCTTTGAAAGTTTGGAATTGGTCGTGGTTGTGTTAACTGTGGTGGTTGATGAGAGTCATTTTGGGCGAGTGGTGAGGTAGGATGGGGTTGGAAGTGTGTGTATTGGGGTGGTGCATGATGATTGTTGTTGTGGGGGTAGTTTTTATGCTGGTTTTTGAAGTTAGGGTTGTTGCAGTTGAATTCCCTTGGTCTTTGATTTTGCTTTTCAACCCCCCTCCAGTTGGACTGAGTTCTCCAGGGTGGGATGTACACATCATTCTGAGACCTGTGTTGGAATATGCTAGAGGAACTGTTTGGAGAGTGTGATTGCTCATAACTTTGTTGCTCATGGTTAATTGCTCCAAAACCTTGTTCAGCTTGATTCCACCCGTAAGAGTTTTGAGTTAAGTTGTATGCATGTACTACAGTAGTTCTCAGCTCATTGATTTTTCTGACCATCATGTCTAGTTGTTGTAGAGTTTGCTGATGCATCTGCTTGTTTTGGTTCATGACTGCACGGACATCTTCAATTTCCTTCTCTTGTGTGAATGGTTGCACTTCTGCCTCTGGTTTAACAATTCCCTGAGGTGGTTTCAACTTGGCTAGGAGTTCACTCATTAGTTCTTCTCATCCGATGATGTTTCCTTGTGGGAAAGCTTCAAACCATTGAGCAACGTCGTTCATGGTGACTAGTGGGTGCTTCAAAGTATGGGTTGCATTATCATCTAAAGTGGGGATATTTCTCCCCTGCTTACTGGAATTCGTTGAGTTCTCCTCCATGATCTGCACAATCACAAACAGTCTAAATGAAGATTGAATATACTCATACCAAAATATGGTCAGAGGGTTAGTTGACACAATATGTCAAATAGTTAATAGACTTGGAAGACCAATAGGAGAAAATTGTTTCTCTCGTATATTCAATCAAGCAACGGCATAGGACTCACACAAAGTTAGAAAAACCAAGAAAACTTCACTCTATTGCTAAAGTGGGGTTTTAGTTAGCTTAATCAAAAATTCAAACATTTAGTGGGTTAGTAAAAAGTTAAAGAAACAGAAAAGAAAAAGTGCTTGATCTAGATCTTCACTTCACTTAATCATTGTCAATCTAATCAATCCCCGGCAACGGCGCCAAAAACTTGATGTGTATTTTTGTGGAAACGAATTCCAAACACACAACTCACCGGCAAGTGTACCGGGTCGCATCAAGTAATAATAACTCACGTGAGTGAGGTCGATCCCACAGGGATTGAAGGATTGAGCAATTTTAGTTTAGTGCTTGATTTAGTCAAGCGAATCAAGATTTAGTTGAGTGATTTGTAATTAACTGAAATTTAAATTGCATGAAAATTAAAGGGAGAGGGATGATTGTAGTAAAGTAAAGAGAACAGAAAATAAAAGTGCTGAATCTTAAAGAACAAGAAATTAAATGGCAGAAACTTAGAACGTAAGAAATGTGAATTGCAGAATCTTGAAGTGCAAGAAATGTAAATGGCTTGAATTATAACGGGAATTGGGAATTGGATTTCCAGAAATTAGACAAGGAAAAGTAAATTGCGATAAACAGAAAAATAGAAAAGGAATTAAAAAGAAACGGATCTCAACTGGAAATGTAAATGAACTTGGAGACGCATTCAACAGAGAAATTAAAATGAAAACTCCAGATCTCAGGACCCAAGAGACTAGATAACCAAGTCTAGATCTCAATGCCTTCTTAGATCCAAATTCAGAATTCAATTGCAAGAAAAGTAAAGATCAAGCAATAGAATAAAGGAATGCAAATATTGATTTCTCAAAAAGTGCAGTAAATAAAACAGAGAGACAGAGAGATCTCAGGGTGGGATTGAAACAGAATTCCTTCAATTCTCCAACACCCAAGATTCAAGCAAAGTGTAAATGAAATTGAAATTAAGAAAACTAAGAGAAAGAGAATTCAATTCCCTTCCCCAAGACTTAGAATCTCCAAATAACTCCCAACCAAAAGCTCTCCCAAAATAACTCAGCGAAAACTAAAAAGGAAAAGCTCCTTTTAAAACTTAAATTCTAAGCTATGTATACACTCTCTTCAAATGATCTTCAAGCCTTGAATTGGGCCTTTGCTCTTGATGGAATTGGGTTGACAAAAGCCTCTGTTGATTGCTTTTGGAGTTGGAGAGAAACCCACTTGTGAACCGGGCCATGAACCAGAAAAGCTTGAGTAAAAGTTTGAGGCAAACTTTTACTCAAGCTTTTCATATCAGCTAGCCTCCCTTGCTATCATCCACGTTTGAGCCAAAGTTTGAGGTCAAACTTTGAGCCAAACGTGGATCCCTCTTGTATGCCTCTTGGGGTGCTACTTTGTCCTCTTGTCATCATTGCCAATTTTATACCCACTATAGACTATTATATATGGTTGGAAAGCTCTGAATGTTAGCTTTCTAACCCAATTGGAATCACCTCAATTGGACATCTACAACTCAAGTTATTCTTGTTGGAAGTATACCCCTTCAGGCTGTTGTGGCGCCAACGTTTGCCTAAAAGCTTGAGGTCAAACGTTGGCGCAAGCTTTTGCTCCCTCCAGGGTGTGTTTGTTGTGGCGCCAACGTTTGCCTAAAAGCTTGAGGTCAAACGTTGGCGCAAGCTTTTGCTCTTCTCCAGGGTGTATTTGTTGTGGCGCCAACGTTTGCCTAAAAGCTTGAGGTCAAACGTTGGCGCAAGCTTTTGCTCCATCTAGGGTGAATTCAACTCTTCCAAAAGTTTGAGCTAAAGTTTGAGGCAAGCTTTTGCTCAAGCTTTTTGTTCTCTCTTGCTCCTTGCCATTTCTTCTTTCTTCAACCTTCTTCAAAGCTCTTTTCACCTATCATCAATCAACCAAGCACATCAAAGCTATGCTCAAAATCATGAGATTGTTATTCTTTCATAATATATAACAATTATAGCACAAAATCTTATGAAAATGCATTAATTTATCCATGGTTGATTGAATCAAAAGAAACAAGAAATTCTACCTAATTGGCTTACTTATGGCTCAAGAAAATGCATAAAATCAACTGAAAACAAAAGAAAAAGGCTAGTAAAACTAGGCTAAGTTGACTTGTCATCAGGGTGCAATTCTGGCGTTCAAACGCCCAGATGCTGCCCATTTGGGGCGTTCAGCGCCAGAACCATGCTCTGTTCTGGCGTTGAACGCCAGCCAGATGCTTCTTGCTGGCGTTTAAACGCCTGTTTTTGATTCCGTTTTCAATTTTTATATTTATTTTGGGACTCCACATGATCATGAACCTAATAAAACATGAAAGAACAAGAAAAATAAAATTAGATAAAAATTGGGTTGCCTCCCAACAAGCACTTCTTTAATGTCAATAGCTTGACAGTGGGCTCTCATGGAGCCTCACAGATGTTCAGAGCATTGTTGAGACTCCCCAACACCAAACTTAGAGTTTGGATATGGGAGTTCAACACCAAACTTAGAGTTTGATTGTGGCCTCCCAACACCAAACTTAGAGTTTGACTGTGGGGGCTCTGGTTGACTCTGTTTTGAGAGAAGCTTTTTATGCTTCCTCTCCATGTTTACAGAAGGATAACCTTGAGTTGTAAACACAAGGGAGTCCACATTCAATTGAAGGACTAATTCACCTCTATCAACATCAATCACAGCTCTTGCTGTGGCTAGGAAGGGTCTTTCAAGGATGATGGATTCATCCTCATCCTTCCCAGTATCAAGGATTATGAAATCAGCAGGGATGTAAAGGCATTCAACCTTTACTAACACGTCCTCTACTTGTCCATAAGCCAGTTTTCTTGAATTGTCTGCCATCTCTAATGAGATTTTAGTGGTTTGCACCCCATAGATTCCCAGTTTCTCTATTACAGAGAGGGGCATGAGGTTTATCCCTGAGCCAAGGTCACACAGAGCCTTCTCAAAGGTCATGGTGCCTATGGTACAAGGTATTACGAACTTTCTAGGATCCTGTTTCTTCTGAGGCAATGTCAGTTGATCCAGATCACTTAGTTCATTGGTGAACAAGGGAGGTTCATTTTCCCAAGTCTCAATACCAAATAATTTGGCATTCAGCTTCATGATTGCACCAAGAAACTTGGCAGCTTGCTCTTCAGTAACATCCTCAGTCTCTTCAGAAGAGGAATACTCATCAGAGCTCATGAATGGCATAAGGAGATTTAATGGAATCTCTATGGTCTCTGGATGAGCCTCAGAATCTTTTGGTTCCTCAGAGGGAAACTCCTTATTGATCACTAGACGTCCCAGGAGGTCTTCCTCTTTGGGATTCACGTTCTCTCCCTCCCTTACAGGTTCGGCCATGGTAATTAATTCAATGGCCTTGCACTTTCCTTTTGGATTTTCTTCTGTATTGCTTGGGAGAGTACTAGGAGGGATTTCAGTAATCCTTTTACTTAGCTGGCCCACTTGTGCTTCCAAATTTCTAATGGAAGACCTTGTTTCATTCATGAAACTCACAGTGGCCTTAGATAGATCAGAGACTAAGTTTGCTAAATTAGAGGTATTTTGTTCAGAGTTCTCTGTCTGTTGCTGAGTGGATGATGGAAAGGGTTTACTATTGTTAAACCTATTTCTTCCACCATTATTAAAGCTTTGTTGAGGCTTTTGTTAATCCTTCCATGAGAGATTTGGGTGATTTCTCCATGATGGATTATATGTGTTTCCATAAGGTTCACCCATATAATTTACCTCTGCTATTGTAGGGTTTTCAGGATCATAAGCTTCTTCTTCAGAAGATGCCTCTTGAGTACTGTTGGATGCAGCTTGCATTCCATTCAGACTTTGAGAAATCATATTAATTTGCTGAGTCAATATTTTATTCTGAGCCAATATAGCATTCAGAGTATCAATTTCAAGAACTCCCTTCTTCATAGGTGTCCTATTATTCACAGGATTCCTTTCAGAAGTGTACATGAACTGGTTATTAGCAACCATGTCAATGAGTTCTTGAGCTTCTGCAGGCATTTTCTTTAGGTGAATGGATCCACCTGCAGAGGTATCCAATGACATTTTAGCTAATTCAGACAAACCATCATAGAATATATCCAGGATGGTCCATTCTGAAAGCATGTCAGAAGGACACTTTTTGGTCAGTTCTTTGTATCTCTCCCAAGCTTCATAGAGGGATTCACCTTCTTTCTGTCTGAAGGTCTGAACATCCACTCTAAGCTTACTCAGCTTTTGAGGAGGAAAGAACTTGGCTAAGAAAGCCTTGACCAGCTTATCCCAAGAGTTCAGGCTGTCCTTAGGTTGAGAGTCCAACCATACTCTAGCTTTGTCTCTTACAGCAAAAGGGAAAAGTATGAGCCTGTAGACTTCAGGATCTACTCCATTAGTCTTAACAGTATCACATATCTGCAAGAATTCAGTTAAGAACTGAAAAGAATCTTCAGATGGAAGTCCATGAAACTTGCAGTTCTGCTGCATCAGAGAAACTAATTGAGGTTTCAGCTCAAAATTGTTTGCTCCAATGGCAGGAATGGAGATGCTTCTTCCATGTAAATTGGAATTAGGTGCAATAAAGTCACCAAGCATTCTCCTTGCATTATTATTATTTTCGGCTGCCATCTCCTCTTCCTATTCGAAAATTTCTGAAAGGTGCTTGCTGGATTGTTGTAATTTAGCTTCTCTTAGTTTCCTCTTCAGAGTCCTTTCAGGTTCTGGATCTGCTTCAATAAGAATATTCTTGTCCTTGCTCCTGCTCATATGAAAAAGAGGGAAGAGAAAAATAATAATAATAGGGATCCTTTTTACCACAGTATAGAGGTCCCTGTGTGAGTAGGTGAATAAATAAATAGAAGGAGATAAGAGAGAGAGAATTTTCGAAAATAATTTTTGAAAAAGAGTTAGTGATTTTTGAAAATAGTTTTTGAAAAAGGTTAGTAATTTTTCAAAAATTAAAATAAAAAATTAAAATAATTAGTTAATTAAAAAGAAATTTTGAAAAAGAGGGAAGATATTTTCGAAAATTAGAGAGAGAGAGTTGGTTAGGTTGTTTTGAAAAAGATAAGAAACAAACAAAAAGTTAGTTAGTTAGTTGAAACAAATTTGAAAATCAATTTTGAAAAGATAAGAAGATAGGAAGTTAGAAAAGATATTTTAAAATCAAATTTTTGAAAAATATATGATTTTGAAAAAGATAAGATAAAAAGATTTTTTTTGAAAAGATATGATTGAAATTAGTTTTAAAAAAGATTTGATTTTTAAAATCACAATTAATGACTTGATTCAAAAGAAATCACAAGATATGATTCTAGAACTCGAAGTTTGAATCTTTCTTAACAAGCAAGTAACAAACTTGAAATTTTTGAATCAAACATTAATTGCTGATGTTATTTTCGAAAATTAGGAGGTAAAAATAAGAAAAAAATTTTTGAAAAAAATTTTTAAAATTTTCAAAAATAACTAAGAAAAATGAAAAAGATTTGATTTTTGAAAAAGATTTTGAAAAAGATAAGATTTTTAAATTGAAAATTTGATTTGACTCATAAAAACAACTAGATTTTAAAAATTTTTGAAAAAGTCAAATCTAATTTTCGAAATTTTAAGAGAGAAAAAGGGGAAGATATTTTTTTTATTTTTGATGAGAGAGAAAAACAACAAAATGATGCAATGCATGAAAATTTTTAGATCAAAACAATGAATGCATGCAAGAACACTATGAATGTCAAGATGAACACCAAGAACACTTTGAATGTCATGATGAACATCAAGACTTATTTTTGAAAATTTTTATATGCAAAGAAAACATGCAAGACACCAAACTTAGAAATCTTTCATGTTTAGACACTATGAATGCAAAAATGCACATGAAAAATAAGAAAACACACAAAACATGAAGACATCAAGATCAAACAAGAAGACTTACCAAGAACAACTTGAAGATCATGATGAAGAACACTATGAATGCATGAATTTTTCGAAAAATGCAAGATGAACATGCAATTGACACCAAACTTTAAATCTGACTCAAGACTCAAACAAGAAATACAAAATATATTTTTTTTTATTTTTATGATTTTATGATTTTTCTTTGTATTTTCTTATAATTTTTTTTGAAAATCATTTTGAAAAAGAAAAATAAGGATTCCAAAATTTTTAATATGAATTCCAGGAATCTTATGCTCTTTAGTCTAAAGCTCCAATCAAAGGGTCAGGCATGGCTTAATAGCCAGCCAAGCTTTAGTATGTAATATGAGAGTAATTCATTCAATTTTAAGCCAAAACCTCAGTCCAAAAGAATTTAGACATGGCTCTACAGCCAGCCAGGTTTCAACATGCTTCATGAAACACTAGAATTCATTCTTAAAAATTCTGAAGAAAAATATATTTTTGAAAACATTTTTATTTTAAAATTTTTTTCAAAAACAGATGAGAAATTTTTGAAAGGTTTTTGAAAAATTTTTGAAAATAAAACAAAAAGAAAATTACCTAATCTGAGCAACAAGATGAACCGTCAGTTGTCCAAACTCGAACAATCCCCGGCAACGGCGCCAAAAACTTGGTGCACGAAATTGTGATCATCAATGGCGCCATTGATGAGCGGATAATTTATACGCTTTTTGGCATTGTTTTTAGTATGTTTTTAGTAGGATCTAGTTACTTTTAGGAATGTTTTCATTAGTTTTTATGTTAAATTCACATTTCTGGACTTTACTATAAGTTTGTGTATTTTTCTGTGATTTCAGGTATTTTCTGGCTGAAATTGAGGGACTTGAGCAAAAATCAGATTCAGAGGTTGAAGAAGGACTGCTGATGCTGTTGGATTCTGACCTCCCTGCACTCAAAGTGGATTTTCTGGAGCTACAGAACTCAATATGGCGCGCTTCCAATTGCGTTGGAAAGTAGACATCCAGGGCTTTCCATCAATGTATAAGAGTCCATACTTTGGCCGAGTTTAGACGATGTAAAAGGGCGTTGAACGCCAGTTCTACGTTGCTATCTGGAGTTAAATGCCAGAAACAAGTCACAAACCAGAGTTGAACGCCAGAAATACGTTACAACCTGGCGTTCAACTCCAGAAAGAGCCTCTGCACGTGTAACATTCAAGCTCAGCCCAAGCACACACTAAGTGGGCCCCGGAAGTGGATTTATGCATCAATTACTTACTTCTGTAAACCCTAGTAGCTAGTTTATTATAAATAGGACCTTTTACTATTGTATTAGACATCTTTGGATCATTTTTAGATCTTTGGACACCTGGTTCTTAGATCAGAGGGGCTGGTCTCTCGGCCATGCCTGAACCTTTCACTTGTGTATTTTCAACGGTAGAGTTTCTACACTCCATAGATTAAGGTGTGGAGCTCTGCTGTTCCTCAAAGATTAATGCAAAGTACTACTGTCTTTCTATTCAATTCAACTTATTCCGCTTCTAAGATATCTATTTGCACCCAAGAACATGATGAATGTGATGATTATGTGACGCTCATCATCATTATCCCTTATGAACGCGTGCCTGACAAACACTTCCATTCTACATGCAAACAAGCTAGAATGAATATCTCTTGGATCTCTTAATCAGGATCTTTGTGGTATAAGTTAGAACCCATGGATGGCCATTCCTAAGGTCCGCAAAGTCTAAACCTTGTCTGTGGTATTCCGAGTAGGATCCGAGAAGGGATGGCTGTGACGTACTTCAAACTCGCGAGTGCTGGGCGTAGTGACAGACGTAAAAGGATAGTAAATCCTATTCCAGTATGATCGAGAACCTCAAATGATTAGCCGTGCCGTGACAGAGCATTTGGACCATTTTCACAAGAGGAGGGGATTGTAGCCACTGACAACGGTGATGCCCTTGCATAAAGCTTGCCATGGAAAGGAGTAAGACTGATTGGATGAAAACAGCGGGAAAGCGGCGGTTAAGAGGAACGAATGCATCTCCATACACTTATCTGAAATTCTCGCCAATGATTTACATAAGTATTTCTATCCTTATTTTCTGTTTAATTAGTATTATTTTCAAAAACTCCATAATCAATTATTATCCGCCTGACTGAGATTTACAAGGTGACCATAGCTTGCTTCATACCAACAATCTCCGTGGGATCGACCCTTACTCACGTAAGGTTTATTACTTGGACGACCCAGTGCACTTGCTGGTTAGTTGTATCGAAGTTGTGACAACTTATGAATTGAGATTAGAGCACCAAGAGATCACAATTTCGTGCACCAAGTTTTTGGCGCCGTTGCTGGGAATTGTTCGAGTTTTCGTCAAGCTTTTGGTCCGGTAACATCAGTGCCAAATTTTGATCCGGCAACAACACCAAGTTTTTGGCGCCGTTGCCGGGGATTGTTCGAGTTTGGACAACTGACGGTTCATCTTGTTGCTCAGATTAGGTAATTTTCTTTTTGTTTTATTTTCAAAAAATTTTTCAAAAATCTTTCAAAATTTTCTCCTTTGTTTTCGAAAAAAAAAATTTTTTAAATAAAAATGTTTTCAAAAATTTTATAATTTTATTCAAAATTTTTAAGAATGAATTCTAGTGTTTCATGAAGCATGTGAAGCCTGGCTGGCTGTAAAGCCATGTCTAAATTCATTTGGACTGAGGCTTCTAATTTGTTATCAAGAGCAAGCTAGTTGTTGCTAATCCACCTGCTGTTGTTCCTGATTTACATACTAAAGCTTGGCTGGCTATTAAGCCATGCCTGACCCTTTGATTGGAGCTTTAGACTAAAGAGCATAAGATTCCTGGAATTCATATTAAAAATTTTGGAATCCTTATTTTTCTTTTTTCAAAATGATTTTCGAAAAAAAAATTAAAGGAAAATACAAAAAAATCATAAAATCATTAAAATCAAAAATATTTTTTGTGTTCTTGTTTGAGTCTTGAGTTAGGTTATAAGTTTGGTGTCAATTGCATGCTCATCTTGTATTTTTCGAAAATTTCATGCATTCATAGTGTTCTTCATGATCTTCAAGTTGTTCTTGGTAAGTCTTCTTGTTTGATCTTGATGATTTTTTGTTTTGTGTTATATGGTGTTTTTCATATGCATTCCTGAATTCTTTATGTCTAAGCATTAAAGAATTCTAAGTTTGGTGTCTTGCATGTTTTCTTTGCATTAAAAATTTTTCAAAAATATGTTCTTGATGTTCATCATGATCTTCATAGTGTTCTTGGTGTTCATCTTGACATTCATAGCATTCTTGCATGCACTCATTGTTTTGATCCATAACTTTCATGCATTGCATCATTTTGCTTGTTTTTCTCTCTCATCATAAAAATTCAAAAATAAAAAAATATCTTTCCCTTTTTCTCTCATCAAATTAGAAAATTAGATTTGACTTTTTTTTAAAATTTTTAAAATCTAGTTGTTTTCATGAGTCAAATCAAATTTTCAATTTAAAAATCTTATCTTTTTCGAAATCTTTTTCAAAAATCAAATCTTTTTCAAATTCTTTTTAGTTATTTTCGAAAATTTCAAAAATATTTTTCAAAATCTTTTTCTTAATTTTACATCATAATTTTCGAAAATAACAATAACAATTAATGTTTTGATTCAAAAATTTCAAGTTTGTTACTTGCTTGTTAAGAAAGATTCAAACTTTGAGCTCTAGAATCATATCTTGTGATTTCTTGTGAATCAAGTCATTAATTGTGATTTTTAAAATCAAATCTTTTTCAAAAACTAATTTCAATCATATCTTTTCAAAAATATCTTCTTATCTTATCTTTTTCAAAAATTTGATTTCAAAAGATCTTTTCTAACTTCCTAACTTCTTATCTTTTCAAAATTTGTTTCAACTAACTAACTAACTTTTTGATTGTTTCTTATCTTTTTCAAAACCACCTAACTAACTCTCTCTCTCTAATTTTCAAAAATGTCTTCCTTCTTTTTCAAAAATTTCTTTTAATTTACTAATTATTTTTAATTTTTTATTTTAATTTTCGAAAAAAACTACTAACCTTTTTCAAAAACAATTTTCGAAAATCACTAACTCCTTTTCAAAAATTATTTTCGAAAATTCTCCCTCTCTCTCATCTCCTTCTATTTATTTATTCATCTACTAACATCTCCTCATCTTCACCCCTATTCCTTTTCTTCTTCTACTAACAATAAAGAACCTCTTTACTGTGACATAGAGGATTCCTCTTCTTTTCTTTTTCTCTTCTCTTTCTTATGAGCAGGGACAAAGAAAAAGGCATTCTTGTTGAAGCTGATCCAGAACCTGAAAGGACTCTGAAGAGAAAACTAAGAGAAGCTAAATTACAACAATCCAGAGACAACCTTATTGAAAATTTCGAACAAGTAAAGGAGATGGCAGCCGAACCCAACAACAATAATGCAAGGAGAATGCTTGGTGACTTTACTGCACCTACTTCCAATTTACATGGAAGAAGCATCTCCATTCCTGCCATTGGAGCAAACAATTTTGAGCTGAAACCTCAGCTAGTTTCTCTGATGTAGCAGAACTGCAAGTTTCATGGACTTCCATCTGAAGATCCTTTTCAGTTCTTAACTGAATTCTTGCAGATATGTGATACTGTTAAGACCAATGGAGTAGATCCTGAAGTCTACAGGCTCATGCTTTTCCCTTTTGCTGTAAGAGACAGAGCTAGAGTGTGGTTGGACTCTCAACCCAAAGATAGCCTGAACTCTTGGGATAAGCTGGTCACGGCTTTCTTAGCCAAGTTCTTTCCTCCTCAAAAGCTGAGCAAGCTTAGAGTGGATGTTCAAACCTTCAGACAGAAAGAAGGTGAATCCCTCTATGAAGCTTGGGAAAGATACAAGCAGCTGACCAAAAAGTGTCCTTCTGACATGCTTTCAGAATGGACCATCCTGGATATATTCTATGATGGTTTATCTGAGTTATCAAAGATGTCATTGGACACTTCTGTAGGTGGATCCATTCACCTAAAGAAAACGCCTGCAGAAGCTCAAGAACTCATAGACATGGTTGCTAATAACCAATTTATGTACACTTCTGAGAGGAATCCTGTGAGTAATGGGACGCCTATGAAGAAGGGAGTTCTTGAAATTGATACTCTGAATGCCATACTGGCTCAGAATAAAATATTGACTCAGCAAGTCAATATAATTTCTCAGAGTTTGAATGGAATGCAAGCTGCATCCAACAGTACTCAAGAGGTGATGAGCGGATATTTTATACGCTTTTTGGGGATAATTTCATATAGTTTAGAGTATGTTTTAGTTAGTTTTTAGTCTATTTCTAGTAGTTTTTAGGAAAAATTCATATTTCTGGACTTTACTATGAGTTGTGTGTTTTTCTGTAATTTCAGGTATTTTTCTGGCTGAAATTGAAGGAGCTGAGCAAAAATCTGATTCAGGCTGAAAAAGGACTGCTGATGCTGTTGGATTTTGACCTCCCTGAACTCAAAGTGGATTTTCTGGAGCTACAGAACTCGAAATGGCATGCTTCTAATTGCGTTGGAAAGTAGACATCCAGGGCTTTCCAGCAATATATAATAGTCCATACTTTGCACAAGGATAGATGACGTAAACTGGCGTTCAACGCCAGTTCTCTGCCCAATTCTGGCGTCCAGCGCCAGAAAAGGATAAAAAACTGGAGTTGAACGCCCAAACTGGCATAAAACCTGGTGTTCAACTCCACAAATGGCCTCTGCACGTGACTCACTTAAATCTCAGCCCCAGCACACACCAAGTGGGCCCCAGAAGTGGACCTCTGCATCATCCATCATAGTCCACTCATATTTTGTAACCCTAGGCTACTAGTTTAGTATTTAAACAACTTTTAGAGACTTATTTTGTATCTCATGACATTTCAGATCTAAACTTTGTATTCTCTGACGGCATGAGTCTCTAAACCCCATTGTTGGGGGTGAGGAGCTCTGCTGTGTCTCAATGAATTAATGCAAGTATTTCTGTTTTCCATTCAAACACGCTTGTTCCTATCTAAGATGTTCATTCGCGCTTAACTGTGATGGAGGTGATGAGCTGTGACACTCATCACCTTCCTCAAATCATGAACGTGTGCCTGACAACCACCTCCGTTCTATATATGATTGAATGAGTATCTCTTAGATTCTTTAATCAGAATCTCCGTGGTATAAGCTAGAACTGATGGCAGCATTCATGAGAATCCGGAAAGTCTAAACCTTGTCTGTGGTATTCCGAGTAGGATTCAAGGATTGAATGACTGTGACGAGCTTCAAACTCCTGAAGGCTGGGCGTTAGTGACAGATGCAAAAGGATAGTAAATCCTATTCCAACCGGATCGAGAACCAACCGGTGATTAGCCGTGTTGTGACAGAGCACGTGAGCGTAGTTTTCACTGGAAGGATGGAAGGTAGCCATTGACAACGGTGATCCACCAACACACAGCTTGCCATAGGGGGACGTGCGTGCGTGAACAAGAAGACAGAGGAAAGCAGAGATTCAGAAGACAAAGCATCTCCAAAGCTCCAACATATTCTCCATTACTGCACAACAAGTAACTTTTAATTTATGCTCTACTGGTTATTCACAATTCAATTGATAAACATAATTGACTTCCTGACTAAGATTTACGAGATAACCATAGATTGCTTCAAACCAACAATCTCCGTGGGATTCGACCCTTACTCACGTAAGGTATTACTTGGACGACCCAGTGCACTTGCTGGTTAGTGGTACGCGTTGTGGAAAGTGTGATTCACAATTCGTGCACCAAGTTTTTGGCGCCGTTGCCGGGGATTGTTCGTGTTTGAACAACTGACGGATTATTCTGTTGCTTAGATTAGGAAAAATCTTTCTTTTTTTTTTTTTTTTTTGGGTTTAGAGTCTTTTATTATTTATCCCTTGTTAAAACACTTTAAAATTATAGCTCAGTTAATTAGAACGTGGTGTTTATGTTCATGATAATTGGCTATCATAATTTTTTAAAACCTTTTTCAAAAATAATTTTTCTATTAAATCCTGTGCCAAACTTTAAGTTTGGTGTTTTCAAAAATAATCTTTCTTAAAATTTTCGAAAGTCCCATAACTCATTTGGCTAGAGCGTTAATCTGTGTTCTTGATAATTGGGTTAGAATCTTTTATACTCTTTTCAAAACCTTCTTTTTTATAAATAATATTTTCTCTATTAAATTGTGTGCCAAACTTTAAGTTTGGTGTTTTCTTGTTGAATCCCCCTTGGTTTTCGAAAATTTTGGTGGTTTTCTAAAAATTTTTAAGTTTGGTGTTCTTTCTTCATGTTCTTGTGTTCTTGTGAATCTTCAAAGTGTTCTTGAGTTTTCCTTGTGTCTTGATCTTAAAATTTTTAAGTTTGGTGTTCCTTGGTGTTTTCCCTCCAAAATTTTCAAAAACAAGGAGCATTAGATCTAAAAATTTTAAATCTTGTACTATCTTATTGTTTTTCTCTCTCCTCACTAAATTCAAAAAATATCTTTTCAAAATATCTCTTCTAACTTCCTAACTTCTTATCTTTTCAAAATTTGTTTCAACTAACTAACTAACTTTTTGTTTGTTTCTTAACTTTTTCAAAACTACCTAACTAACTCTCTCTCTCTCTAATTTTTGAAAATATCTTCCCACTTTTTCAAAAATTTTTGTTTTTTTAACTAATTATTTTTATCTTTTTATGAAAAAAAAAATTTATTTCAAAATTCAAATTCTTTTTAGTTATTTTATTTTATTTGAGTATTTACTTCTTATAAAATAAAATAAATAAAAAGATAAATCAGTCCAAGTTATATCCATATATCCATCATGGACATAAGTGGAAATGAACAGTCCAGGAGGACTCTGGGGTCATATTCTAACCCTCTACTGCTTCATATGGGAGTAGCATATGCATACCCTCCATTGGAGTTAGTAGCTTTGAGTTGAATCCTCAGCTCATTATCATGGTGCAGCAAAGTTGCCAGTATTCCGGTCTTCCACAGGAAGAACCTACAGAGTTTCTGGCACAATTTTTACAAATTGCTGACACAGTACATGATAAGGAAATAGATCAGGATGTCTACAAACTATTACTGTTTCCATTTGCTATAAAAGATCAAGCTAAGAGGTGGTTAAATAAACAACCTAAGGCCAGCATAAGAACATGGAAACAGCTGACAGAAAAATTCCTGAATCAATATTTCCCTCCAAAAAGGATGACACAGCTAAGGCTGGACATCCAAGGCTTTAAACAAGGAGATAATGAATCTCTTTATGATGCCTGGGAGAGATACAGAGAGATGCTACGAAAATGCCCCTCTGAAATGTTTTCAGAGTGGGTTCAGTTAGACATCTTCTACTATGGGCTTGCAGAAGGAGCACAGATGTCTCTAGATTACTCAGCTGGTGGATCTATCCATATGAGAAAGACAATTGAAGAGGCTCAAGAGCTCATTGATACAGTTGCCAGGAATCAGCATCTGTATCTAAGCAGCAACCCTTCCATGAATGAAGAGGTTAAAACAGTAACTGCTGAATTCAGTATTGTAAAACAAGCTGCTGAATTCAATTAGCAATTGGATTTTCTAACAAAGCAGCTAGCTGAATTCAAGGACAGGCTACAGGAGACAAGGATAGCTAATATACATATGGACGAACAGTTTAAGCAAACAAAGCAGCAGCTATCAAGGCAAATAGCAGAAGAATGCCAAGCAGTTCAATTAAGAAGTGGGAAAACATTAAATACCCCACCTCAAGGCATCAAAAATTCAAGAAATGAGCAACCCACCAAAGATTCACCTGAGGACAGTAAGAGCCCAGGGAAAAATAATTCTGGCACTAAAACGCCAGAAAATGGGTGGAAGGCTGGCGCTGAACGTCCAGACCATGCCCAAAACTGGCGTTCAGCGCCAGAAACAAGGCAGGATTGGCGTTCAACGCCAGAAATGGGCAAGAATCTGGCGTTGAACGCCCAAATGGGGCAGAATCCAGCGTTGAACGCCCAAAATGGGTACATTTCTGGCGTTCAGGCGCCAGGAACAGACAGTGAGCTGGCGTCTAACGTCACTCCAGCTTCTGACTCTGGCACTCAATTGCCAGTGAGGGATCAGACACACACAAGTGCTGATAACAACCCCTCTAAAAAGGCTTCTTTAACCACTAAGGTTGAGGAATATAAAGCCAAGATACCTTATCCTCAAAAACTCCGGAAAGAGGAGCAGGATAAGCAATTTGCTCGCTTTGCAGATTATCTAAGGACTCTTGAAATAAAGATTCCATTTGCAGAGGCACTTGAACAAATACCTTCTTATGCCAAGTTCATGAAAGAGATCTTGAGTCATAAAAAGGAGTGGAGAGAAACAGAAAGAGTTCTCCTCACTGAAGAATGCAGTGCAGTCATTCTGAAAAGCTTTCCTAAAAAGCTTAAAGACCCTGGGAGTTTTCTGATACCATGCATATTAGAAGGTGATTGCACCAAGACAGCTTTATGCGATCTTGGGGCAAGCATCAACCTGATACCTGCATCCACTATTAGGAAGCTTGGCTTGACTGAAGAAGTTAAACCAACCCGGATATGTCTCCAACTTGCTGATGGTTCCACGAAATACCCATCAGGCGTGATTGAGGACATGATTGTCAGAGTTGGGCCATTCGCCTTTCCCACTGACTTTGTTGTGCTGGAAATGGAGGAGCACAAGAGTGCTACTCTCATTCTAGGAAGACCCTTCCTAGCAACTGGACGATCCCTCATTGACGTCCAACAGGGGGAAATAACCCTGAGAGTCAACGATGACGAGTTCAAGTTGAACGCTGTCAAAGCCATGCAGCATCCAGACACATCAACAGTCTGCATGAAAGTTGACCTTATTGACTCTTTGGTAGAAGAGATCAACATGGTTGAGAGTCTCGAATCAGAGTTGGAAGACATCTTTAAAGATGTTCAGCCTGATTTGGAGGATTCAGGGGACATGAAAGAGCCTCTGAACTTTCTTCTGAAAGAGGAAAAACCTCCTAAACCAGAGCTCAAGCCACTGCCACCATCCTTGAAATACGCATTTCTGGGAGAAGGTGACACTTTTCCAGTGATCATAAGCTCTGCTTTAAATTCACAGGAAGAGGAAGCACTTATTCAAGTGCTAAGGACACACAAGACAGCTCTTGGGTGGTCCATAGGTGACCTTAAGGGCATAAGCCCAGCTAGATGCATGCACAAAATCCTATTGGAGGATAATGCCAAACCAGTGGTTCAACCACAGAGGCGGCTAAATCCAGCCATGAAGGAAGTGGTGCAGAAAGAGGTCACCAAATTACTAGAGGTTGGGATTATTTATCCCATTTCTGATAGCCCCTAGGTGAGCCCTGTTCAAGTCGTCCCAAAAAAGGGAGGCATGACAGTGATTCATAATGAAAAAAATGAACTGGTTCCTACAAGAACAGTTACAGGGTGGCGCATGTGTATTGACTACAGAAGGCTCAATACAGCCACCAGAAAGGATCATTTTCCTTTACCATTCATAGACCAGATGCTAGAGAGACTAGCAGGTCATGATTATTACTGCTTTTTGGATGGCTATTCAGGCTATAACCAGATTGCAGTGGATCCCCAGGATCAAGAGAAAACAGCATTCACATGTCCATCTGGAGTGTTTGCTTATAGAAGGATGCCATTTGGGCTATGTAATGCGCCTGCAACCTTCCAGAGATGCATGCTCTCTATTTTCTCTGACATGGTGGAAAAATTTCTGGAAGTCTTCATGGATGACTTCTCAGTATATGGAGACTCATTCAGCTCCTGTCTTGATCACCTGAAACTTGTTCTGAAAAGATGCCAAGAAACCAACCTAGTTTTAAACTGGGAAAAGTGTCACTTCATGGTGACTGAAGGAATTGTTCTTGGGCATAAAATCTCAAACAAGGGAATAGAGGTGGATCAAGCAAAAATAGAGGTAATTGAAAAATTACCACCACCCGCCAATGTTAAGGCAATCAGAAGCTTTCTGGGGCATGCAAGATTCTATAGGAGGTTTATAAAGGATTTTTCAAAAATCGCAAAACCTCTAAGCAACCTGCTAGCTGCTGACACGCCATTTGTGTTTGACACAGCATGCATGCAGGCGTTTGAAACGCTGAAAGCCAAGCTGGTCACAGCACCAGTCATTTCTGCACCAGACTGGACATTGCCATTTGAGTTAATGTGTGATGCTAGTGATCATGCCATTGGTGCAGTATTAGGACAGAGGCATGACAAGCTTCTGCATGTCATTTATTATGCCAGTCGCGTTCTAAATGATGCCCAGAAAAATTACACAACCACAGAAAAAGAACTACTTGCAGTGGTTTATGCCATTGACAAGTTCAGATCATACTTAGTAGGATCAAAAGTGATTGTGTATACTGACCATGCTGCTCTTAAATATCTACTCACAAAGCAGGATTCAAACCCAGGCTCATCAGATGGGTATTGCTTCTGCAAGAGTTTGATATAGAAATAAGAGACAGAAAAGGGACAGAGAACCAAGTGGCTGATCATCTGTCCCGGATAGAGCCAGTGGAAGGGACGTCCCTCCCCTTCTAGAGATCTCTGAGACATTCCCTGATGAGCATCTATTTGCCATTCAGGAAGCACCATGGTTTGCCGATATTGCAAACTATAAAGCTGCACGGTTCATACCCAAGGAGTACAATAGAATACAAAAGAAGAAATTAGTCACTGATGCAAAGTACTACTTGTGGGATGAGCCCTATCTCTTAAGAGATGTGCAGACGGAATTATCCGTAGGTGTGTCCCCAGAGAGGAAGCACAGAGAATCCTATGGCATTGCCACGGATCTCAATATGGAGGCCATTTCGGAGGTGAGCGAACAGCCACCAAGGTCCTCCAATGTGGCTTCTATTGGCCCACACTCTATAAAGATTCTCGAGAGTTTGTACGTAATTGTGACAGTTGCCAATGAGCTGGTAACCTGCCTCATGTTACGCCATGCTTCAACAAGGAATCTTGGAAATTGAGTTGTTTGACGTATGGGGAATTGACTTCATGGGACCTTTTCCACCATCATATTCAAACACTTTATTCTGTGCAGTTGATATGTATCAAAATGGTTAGGCTTTGCCACACCCACCAAGAACTAAACAGTGTGAGTTCTCGAAACATATCTTTAGCAGTTTGTCCTAGAGTGTT